>NC_053158.1:62604450-62907450 GCF_016835505.1 Polypterus senegalus | reverse complement strand
TGCTGGCAATAAAGAAGGGTCATTTTAAAGACACTTGCTTTTAACTGCATACACAATAAAGACAAGCAAGGGAGTGGCTCAGCACTTTAAAGATCTCCACCTTATCCCAATTGCCTTTTGTGGCAAGTGGAAAGTAAACAAAGCAGAAGTGCTAATATTGTACTTGGTTAACCTTTAGTGAACAGCATTTCTATTGCAGCATTTCCTGCTAAAATGACACAAATAAAAATTGCCCTTTAATGATTTCTTACTGCTTAAAATGTAAAGCAGAATACCAAAGTGGAAGCTATAGAGCAATTTCAGATCAGAATGTTTGTAATACGCATAGGAACAAGACTTTTCAAAAGTTTTGCACACTTAGATTCTGTGGCAGCTCAATGAAACTTTTCAAGGTCATTTTGATAAATGATGGCTGTGGAAAGGAACTTCCTTCAGCAGTGAAATGCTTCCTTGGCAAGTTTTCAGTGGAAGACCCCTAAAATTTAACCAAAGCAAACAAGCCATCAATATAAATTACAAATGGGTCTCAGGAGACATTTGCATTGAAGGGAACAGTCCAGTGATATTTACTTCAGAATTCAGAGTTTAGGTGAATTAGAAGAAAAAAAAAATTATTGGAAAAAAAATTGGAAACTGTTCACTTGTAATACCTACTGAAACAGACTGTATCAGACGTAAAGTGATATGCCATCCCCACACTGAAAAAAGAGCAGTTGTGAACTGTCATGCTAGAGGAGCTACGCTTTGATTCAGTGCTAGAAATTATTTCTTAGAGAAGAAGAACTTGTGGTGAGCATGGCACATATTTATAAGTTAATTTCAGCATATTGCCGAAGGAGTCTCTCCATGGGTCTATTACATGTGTCAGGTAAGGGATGTTTATTAGAGTATATACACTTAAATTAACATATAATATATTTAAATCAAAGCACTGTAGGACAGACTGGCACTACCAATCAATATGTAAAAAATCTAAGTGCCAGAAAGTCTTAATTCCACCTGAAGTGTCAGTTCTCCTCAAAGGGTCTCTTTGGAATACAGCATCTGGTCCTTACCTTATAAAGTGATCAATCACAACTCAACATTCCAGAGGTGTCTTCTCATTGCACCACCTAAACACTTATCAGTGTACAAATTGCCATAACTCTCAATTATTGACGACCTTGATGTACAAAGCTATCTACCGATTGTCAACTACAAGGTGAAGCTTATGTGCACCTGAGAAACATGTTAGCATCTACTCCTGCATTTGAAAACCACTGCGAGCACCAGATCTGTGCTCTTTTGACATGCTCAATAATCTTGGCCTGGCTGTCCCATAGCAGGGACACAGTTGCCGAGGGTGTAGCTGTAACAAAGGCTGGAGCTATCCCATTTACTATGAAGGATAACCTGGTGATAGACTGGAGGAGTAGGAGACTTATCTGTATTAGAAATAGTTCTTCAAATCCAAACTTTCCTAAAGTAGAGCAAGCTGCATGATTATGAATGCATTGTACGTAAAAGTCACATGTTTGTCTTGCTAAGGGAGATGGCTGATCACGGACTGCCCAGAAGATGTAAACTTTATGTTAGCAAAAGAGGCAGTGTCAAAGAAGCCAACCCAGAAGGAACAAAGGATCTCCTAAACCAAACCATAAGCTGACCTACTTTGATTCTGAGTACTATTAACTGTAAATTAGTAGTTAGGATAAAGCCAGTTGATGTGCTATGGTAGTAGTATCACTGAAAAGCAGTAGCATTTATGAAAAATAAGTATTTAGCTATAGTAAGGTTCTCATCCTAAATTCAGCAAGAACGTTCAGAGCAGCAATATACACACAGGTGGTCGGGGTAAACCAAAGTATGCTGGCTGTGAGCAAATGAACAACATTGTGTAGACATTAGTAACTTAATAACTAGCTAAAGAATATATCCATATTGACCACATGAATTGAAATATCAGAATCATGTTATGTGCCAGACAGGCACAGTGGTGCAGTGGGTAGCACTGCTGCCTCGTAGTTAGGAGACCTGGGTTCGCTTCCCGGGTCCTCCCTGTGTGGAGTTTGCATGTTCTCCCCATGTCTGCGTGGGTTTCCTCTAGGAACTCCGGTTTCCTCCCAAAGACCTGCAGGTTAGGCGCATTGGCGATTCTAAATTGTGTGTGTGTGTGCTCTGTGGTGGGGTTTGTTTCCTGCCTTGCACCCAGGGATTGGCTCCAGCAGACCCTCATGACCCTGTAATAAAAATATAGCAGGTTGGATAATGAATGGATAGATGTTACAGTGGTGTGAAAAACTATTTGCCCCCTTCCCGATTTCTTATTCTTTTGCATGTTTGTCACACAAAATGTTTCTGATCATCAAGCACATTTAACCATTAGTCAAATATAACACAAGTAAACACAAAATGCAGTTTTAAATGATGGTTTTTATTATTTAGGGAGAAAAAATCCAAACCTACATGGCCCTGTGTGAAAAAGTAATCGCCCCCTTGTTAAAAAATAACCTAACTGTGGTGTATCACACCTGAGTTCAATTTCCGTAGCCACCCCCAGGCCTGATTACTGCGACACCTGTTTCAATCAAGAAATCGCTTAAATAGGAGCTGCCTGACACAGAGAAGTAGACCAAAAGCACCTCAAAAGCTAGACATCATGCCAAGATCCAAAGAAATTCAAGAACAAATGAGAACAGAAGTAATTGAGATCTATCAGTCTGGTAAAGGTTATAAAGCCATTTCTAAAGCTTTGGGACTCCAGCGAACCACAGTGAGAGCCATTATCCACAAATGACAAAAACATGGAACAGTGGTGAACCTTCCCAGGAGTGGCCGGCCGACCAAAATTACCCCAAGAGCGCAGAGACGACTCATCCGAGAGCGTCACAAAGACCCCAGGACAACGTCTAAAGAACTGCAGGCCTCACTTGCCTCAATTAAGGTCAGTGTTCATGACTCCACCATAAGAAAGAGACTGGGCAAAAACGGCCTGCACGGCAGATTTCCAAGACGCAAACCACTGTTAAGCAAAAAGAACATTAGGGCTTGTCTCAATTTTGCTAAAAAAAATCTCAATGATTGCCAAGACTTTTGGGAAAATACCTTGTGGACTGATGAGACAAAAGTTGAACTTTTGGAAGGCAAATGTCCCGTTACATCTGGCGTAAAAGGAACACAGCATTTCAGAAAAAGAACATCATACCAACAGTAAAATATGGTGGTGGTAGTGTGATGGTCTGGGGTTGTTTTGCTGCTTCAGGACCTGGAAGGCTTGCTGTGATAGACGGAACCATGAATTCTACTGTCTACCAAAAAATCCTGAAGGAGAATGTCCGGCCATCTGTTCGTCAACTCAAGCTGAAGCGATCTTGGGTGCTGCAACAGGACAATGACCCAAAACACACCAGCAAATCCACCTCTGAATGGCTGAAGAAAAACAAAATGAAGACTTTGGAGTGGCCTAGTCAAAGTCCTGACCTGAATCTAATTGAGATGCTATGGCATGACCTTAAAAAGGCGGTTCATGCTAGAAAACCCTCAAATAAAGCTGAATTACAACAATTCTGCAAAGATGAGTGGGCCAAAATTCCTCCAGAGCGCTGTAAAAGACTCATGTCAAGTTATCGCAAACGCTTGATTGCAGTTATTACTGCTAAGGGTGGCCCAACCAGTTATTAGGTTCAGGGGGCAATTACTTTTTCACACAGGGCCATGTAGGTTTGGATTTTTTTCTCCCTAAATAATAAAAACCATCATTTAAAAACTGCATTTTGTGTTTACTTGTGTTATATTTGACTAATGGTTAAATGTGTTTGATGATCAGAAACATTTGTGTGACAAACATGCAAAAGAATAAGAAATCGGGAAGGGGGCAAATAATTTTTCACACCACTGTATCTGCCTTTTTCTATAAGAGAGAAAAAATTCAACAAAGCTAGCATAAATTTATGTTTTGTGTTGTTTGTTAGTGTCTTGTGCCTATGAATCTATATATACTTGGATATATCCGTTTTCTATTATCTTAATGCTATGAATAAATTGTATGTGATGGTCCACATTGGCTCCACAGTCGTTGGCAGCTGCTGGATCCAGAACCATTAATGGTCATGAACCGAGATGAACGAATGGGGGGGAGTGGTTTGGGGGAGGGGGTCAGGGGTTCAAATGTCCAGTTTGAAAAATAGTGTGGTGCTCCAAAAAGTCAATGCATAAATAAATAATCAATGATAAAAACAGGTGAACTGGTGGAGGTTAAAAAGTCATAATAGATAAGCAATAAATAGTCCAATAATCTTGCAGTTAAAATCCACAACAGGATCTGACTTTTACCTTAAACATGAGCTTGGAGTTTCTGTTCAGTGACAGACAACATCCACCAAAAGATGCAGTCAATGCTCATCTGGCCTGTGTCCCTAGCCACTATCCTTTAGCTTCCATAGGTGACCCCACAAGCCTTGATAAGTCTACCTCACAGCCTTAAGGCAGGAGACTAACTGGAGTGGTTGGTTGCACCTGTTCCTGAAGTGTACAACGACCACGTTCCTGAGCGACCACGTGACCTTTAAGTTCCATCTTTGTGCTGCTGTTGGGTCCATTTCCTGACTGCCTGCCTTCACCCTCTACGACTCCGGCTCCTCCACAGTCCTGCCACTATGTCCTTTTGTCTTTAACCTCTTATTATTTTCTTCTTATTCTCTTGTTTATCTTCTGTACACTCTGGCAGGAAGAAGCAAGTCCAGGTGGACAGACACCAAAAATTATGTTGGTGATGTAAAAATGGTCAATCTTTTGGTTTGCAGAAGGACAGAAATAAGAACCAAGTATCACAGAGTGACAACCAATGGAGAAGCGGACAGAAACTCCTCTGCCCAGACCTATTGGTTCTGGCAGCCTGAACTATGAAGTCATGAATACAATAAACATCATTAGCATCGGTAAGGAGAAAACCTCAACGATGTAGGACTTTGGTCCGATTACACTAATAGTACAAGAACCACCTGGTGATACATGAATTTCAGTCTTTATGAAGCAACATCCACTGCAGGGCTGCATAGAGAGTCACAAGAGTGAACTCAAGGCTCAGGAGGTAGTAACTCAGCTGAGCGTATAGCTGGGTTAATAGACCATTTAATTGCCAGGGCCTCCCTTTCCACTGCCGCATACCTGGTTTCCTGATCTAGCAGTTTCCGGCTCAGGAACATGATAGGATATTCAACACCATTGACACTTTGACTCAACATGGCACCAACAACTGTGTCTAAAGTGTCATTCTGTAAAATGAAAGGTAAAGAAAAGTCAGGAGTTATCAGTAGAGATGTTGACATAAGGACCTATTTGTGCAGAATTCTGCTTCTGTTTTGGGATCCCATAACACTGTGCTAGGGATCCACTTCTTTTTTTTTTTATGTTTTCTGTTAAGGGCATCACCTTCTCAAAGAAATGGTAAACAAACTGTTGATAGCATCCCGTTAATCCTAAGAAAGCTGGATCTTTGGATGGGGCCATTTCATGACGGCATCAACTTTGGCGCAGTCATACTACACCTCTGCCAACTAAGAAGCCCAAAATATTTTTTAGCTGATCTGAAGACTTGCTTCACTGAGTACCAGGAATGCAGCACATACCAGCTGCATGTGTTCCTCCCAGGTGCCGGAATAGATGACCACATTGTTTAACTAGGTGGCAATATAGACATTGTGTTAATTACTCTATCCACCAGAAACTGAAAGGTCACTGGTGCAATGTCCACTCCAAATGGGAGGACACAACAATGCCAATGGGTACTAGGGGTGCTAAACGCAGTCATTTTCCATTGCAGACTTCGTTAAAGGAATTTGCCAGTACCCCTTTGTCATATCAAGAGTGGTCAAGTATTGGACTTTATCGAGCTGCTCAAGGAAATCATCCACTCAAACTATCAGGTAAGGGTCGAATTGAGAAACTTGATTAAGTCTGCAGAAGTCATTGCAAAACCACCAAATTCCATCTGGCTTTGGGGCCAGGACGATGGCACTATACTAGGGACTATAACTCTCCTCTATAACACCCAGATCTAGATCTTTCTGATCTCAAGTTACATCTCTGCTTGTTTAACCTCAAGTAGGCGATATTGGACATTCTCGGACAATAGCCTCCGGTTCAGTGATGATGTCATGTTCAGTCAGGGAAGTTCTTCACCACTTCCACCATAGATGAAGATGGCTTCCTCAAGCCCCTATAGTTGTTTGGTCCTCAAATCTGCACTGAAGTTAACTGTTTTATGAGGTAAGAAGAAACAAGATTGTCTGGAGTAGGGATCAGGGCCTTTGTCCCTCCACAGTTTCAACAAATTAACGTAGTATGCTTGTTTTGCTAGCTAGTGGTTTGGTTGTTTAACTCTTTCTCTCCTTAATTTCATATGGGCCTTGCCAATGCACCAGTAATTTAGAGTGGGTAGTGGGAATGAGGACCATGAGGTCTCTGAGCTGGAACTTATGGAGACTCAAGCCATGATCATGATATTGTGCCTGAGCTGATTGCGCATGCTCCTTATTCTCTTTTAATGTTGGCTAAATCTTAGCAAATCTATTGTATAATTGTACAATATATTCAAAATATTAGTGAAAGGGAGACTTTCTTGTAGTACAGTAATCCCTCCTCGATCGCGGGGGTTGCGTTCCAGACGCCCCCGCGATAGATGAAAATCCGCGAAGTAGAAACCATGTTTGTATGGTTATTTTTTATATATTTTAAGCCCTTATAAACTCTCCCACCCTGTTAACATTATTAGAGCCCTCTAGATATGAAATAACACCCTTTAGTCAAACGTTTAAACTGTGCTCCATTACAAGACAGAGATCACAGTTCTTTCTCACAATTAAAAGAAAGCAAACATATCTTCAAAGGAGCGCCGTCATAAAGGAGCGCCGTCAGGAGCAGAGAATGTCAGAGAGAGCGCTCATAAAGAAAAGCAAACAATCAAAAAATCAATACATGCTTTTAACTATACAGAAGCACCGCGATAAAGCGGCATTTTGTAGAGGAGCGTCCGTGTCCTCTGTGCAAACAGCCCCTCTGCTCACACCCCCTCCGTCAGGCAGAGAGAGTGAGAAAGATAGAGAGAAGCAAACAAACACCACGCGGGAAGCATATCTTATAGCATTGAGGAGTTTTAGTTAATATGTAATACATGCTCTGATTGGGTAGCTTCTAAGCCAACCGCCAATAGTGTCCCTTGTATGAAATCAACTGGGCAATCAAACTGAGGAAGCATGTAACCTAAATTAAAAGACCCATTGTCCGCAGAAAGCGGCGAACCAGCGAAAAATCTGTGATATATATTTAGATGTGCTTACATTTAAAATCCGCGATAGAGTGAAGTCGCGAAAGTCGAAGCGCGATATAGCGAGGGATTACTGTATATCCAAAAGTCCCCTGGGCTATTGTCCATACAACAGTTCAAATGGGGAGAAGCCCATTGAGGCTTGTGGAACAGTAGCATAGCTAGGGACGAGCGGAGGGGGAGGTCCGCCCCTGGGAGCACATTTTTGAGGGTAGCATTATTGGCCAAAACGTTCTGTACAATTCGTGCGTAAGCAGCAGGATTCAGAAAAATAAAAAAAAATTCAGCCAATTCCAACTAACACAGGGCGCAAGGCAGGAAACAAACCCCAGACAGGGCACCAGCCCACCGCAGGGCTTCAAACACAGCAGTTAAAATTTATGAGGCAATTACAAAAATAAATATAAACATTACACTGATAATAATTTCTAGGAAGATAACTAATTTACAATTAATAATATTGTTTCGTTATCAATCCGAATGTGTTCTTGCTCAGCGCAGAAAACATCCCCACCTATCACTTGTATACTACACTGGTTCAGGTTTTCGCAGCGTAATTATATTAAACTAATAATTAGAACACGGCTTATCAGTGTGTTTATACAATATTCTTGTCTAGTTGATGCTTCTAAATAATTATATGTGAAAAATTATTGGTTTCTCTATATATGAATAAATCTATGCAAAATGTATCTTCATTCTTCTCTACATGTCATTTTAATTTTTTATTGAAATAGGTTAACATATTCAGATATGTTGTAGGGTGACAAATTGAAGCACCGCCTCACCGCAAGCAGCCAGGCTTGAGCTACGCCACTATTGTGGAACCTCCCAGTAGGCAAACAGCATAAAGGGGAGTAACTGATTTCAATTCCTTCCATCCTTGCAGACCACCTTGTGCAGTATTTTTTTCAGTGTCTGATTAAACTGCTCAACTAAACCATCAGCTTGAGGATAATATATGGAGGTTTTTAAGTAAATTTTGAGTAATTTTGAAACTTCCTTGAATGTCTCTGAGGTGAATGGCGTCCCTTGGTCCGTTAGAACTTCTTTAGGGCTGCTGACACACAAAGACCCCTACCAGTTGTTTTTGGAATGGGCTAGTCTCAGGGGTAGTCTACTATATCTAAAATATTTTTATGACCATATGCTGAGGGTTGAAGGAGTCGTACAATATGCGCTCAAAACTGGATGAGTCGGATGGGTATGAGAGGAACGCAGTCCTTCCAAGGAATCTGCTGCAATTAACATTCCGGACAGGAAGCAGAAAACTGGCAGGTCTCCTCCTTAATTCCCAACCAACCAGAGATTAATCCATTACAATGTCTTTTCACTTCCCAAGTGATCTCTTAAGAGATGGGTATGTGCTTGTTTGCAGACCTGCTGCCAGTAAGTTCGCAGAACCAACAACAAAGACCTCACCTCACCCTCATCCTCAGCTGCATGATACAATATGTTGTTATGAAACACAAAGTGTGGACCAAGTGGCATTGGATAATTCATATGTTGTTCGTTGATCAGAACAACTGCATTCTTGGCAAACTTGAGGGAATTATCATTACATTTTTCTCTTTTGATCAAATTCTGAGTTTAACTGAATTGAAAAGGTAACTCAAAGTGTGTAGAACAATGTTCTGAGATGTTTTGCAATTTCTTTCTATAGAGACATCCATGTGAGAAAATTGCTGATGTCATACTGGGTGGCCACATGACCTCACTCTGTGGCCAGCTGACAACATGGGATGGAGACAGTTTGAGATGTATTATCACCATCTTTAACAAGGACCAGTGTATTATTTGGGATGGCTGGTGCTTTTCAGCCTTTGTCTTTTAACCAGACCTGATCTAGTATCATCACATAAGGTGGGTTGCGCATGACCTGAACTTGTTCCCTGGTGTGTGATGATACAAGAAGTGAACTTATACCATTGGGTTTCCCCATGAAAATAGGTTTGAATGGTCAATCTGAACTCCCACTGTCACAGAGGCACATAATGGCATGCAACAATGGGGATGTTGCTGCTGGAGTTTATGAGTTCTATAACTTTATTATCACCACTACAGTGCAAGGAAGGGAAAACAATACCTCTTTTATTATGCCCAACTACATTTCATTGGTTTGCCTGAAATGGTGGCAGTTGGGGATGGTGTGGCCCAGCTCCTCACGTTTGTAATAGTGGGGTGGCATCGTGTGCTTCTCCTTGGCCCTGACCGAGGGCTCGGTTTCATGACAGGTGTGCTTGAAAGTGGCAATGTGTATCAGACTACTTGCAATTAGCAGACTTTTCTGATCACTCAAATTGTAAAGGCTTTGCGGTGTCGATCAGGGACTGCAATATAGGCATCCATGGTTTTATACTCCTGTCTCCAGACTGGCCAGGTAAGAAAATTGGGGAGAACATTAATAAGGAAACCAGTTCAGTGATTTGTTTTGAGTTGATGACTTTCAGTTTTAGCTGATAACCAACTTTGCCCCATAATTCATATGGCTGCTCAGGGTCAAATTCCCACTACTGGCATGTCCTTGCATGTTGGTCTGGACTGATGCAGTTCCTCAGCAGCACCTTGGCCTTTACTTGGTCATAATCCGCCGTAATCTGCTCGTCAACGTCATAATAGGCTAGCTGAGCCAGTCGCATCAAGAACAGTGCCACTATGTGTGCCTTCACTGTACACTCCTAGTGATGATGATTAGCCATACATTCAAATATCAGGAAGTATGTTGCAATGTCGTTATCAGGATGTAGGGGTAGCAGCACCTGGGACAGTCCCAACAGTTGTTCCTGTTGGGGAGCAACAGTGCTTGGTTCCATACCTCTGCCTCAGTGAGCTGAGTCTGTAGTTCCTTCACCTGGATCTATTAAGAAAAGACATTTTAAGTGACTTTATAGCAAAAAAGAAAAAGCAAGCCTTGGTACATGTTTTGTCTTGGTAAAGTAATATTTTATTTTCCCCTTTTGCATTATTAAAATGTAGCCTTTGTCAAAATGCCTCAAATCTCACAAACTTACCTTCCCTTCTACATGTGTAACCTCAGGCAATTAGGTGTATTAAAAGACAAGCAGGAGTTAAATTACAATTTAAATAATGTATTATTGATAATATTCATAATAATAACAATATGCAAAGTACATTTAAATATTGGCAACCATACAACCTGATAAATGTTGATGTGTAGTTTCAGGCGGCACACAGACTTGTTAATTACTTAAAATATCTCTATTTAATGCATTATTTGTGGTCAGCTTTCTTCAGAACAGGCCACATGCCTGTCTAAATATGGCTGCCGAGCTGTGCTCTTCATTGTGTTGTCCTTTTCAGTTCATGTTGTGTGAGATAGTCATTCATCAGTTTAGTAAGAGATAGTGAGCTGGGTAAAGCAAGAAAATTTATAGGTATTCAGTCCAACCTCTACAGCCAATAGGGTGTCATGGTGCTTAAAAGCTTTTGATACAAGCCAACTCCAAACAGCCATACTTCAGACCAATTAGGTAGAGAACATCTTCACACTTGCCACCCCCGAAAACTATTTGGTGAGCTAAAGTTTGCCAGCTAGGTAGTCTGGCTTTCCTGTGGGGGTTGACTGAGAAACAACAGAGAAACATTTACCCAACTTGTTTGGTAAACACCCTAGTACTCCAGACTTCTTTAAGGCACTTCCACCAACCCTGTTGTAAAATTGAAAGAGACTCATTCCTAAAAGGGGAGAAGGGGTTCTTAAACCATCAAATAATTGCTGTTATTATCTATAATGTAACCCTAATATTGCACTGCTTTGCCTAAGTTACAAATAAAGACATACAAAATATTTATCAACTTGAATGCAAAATTTCACATCACAACAGTAGTGTATAAGAGAAAAAGCCATATTTTAAAGTGAGCTGGTTTCTCTATTGTTATGTTCAGGCTAAGTTTCCTGTTGACGAATTAAGAAGGAAATATATTGTCAAGCAAAGGGTTGAGAATGAAATAGACATGAATACCATGCATGTAGTGTACTTTTAAAAACATCTAAAAAGTCATGTACTCTTAAGTTAAAAGGACTGTCAACCTGATCAGTAATTTGTTATGTCTTGTTTGCAACTGGATGTAATGATAGAGAAAGATAAAGGTTAGGAGCATGCGTTGATGCAGACAAACCACCTCGGGAGCACATTAAAAGTTTTCTGATTATATAATGAATTCCTTGAAAGGCTGATCTAATCAATGAAGTGTATAAATAGATCCAGAGGGGTATGCCCCTTCGTTGTAACACTTGCTAATAAGGTGCTTGTGTTCCTGTAAGGGTTACCTTTTGTAAGATTTAGATAATATTGAAGACTGATCGATGCTCTCTCCTGCCTTGTTTTATTGCCGGTACAAGGCACCCAGTGGGGGATGCCAGTAAATTTCTTTCACACTCTCAAAATGGCTCAAATGCTGGTTTCTGGCAGAAAGAGGTCGGTTCAGGCAGAAGGACACCAGAAGTGGCGTTGGTGGAGGTAAAGCCATCTTCTGATATGTGGAGAGAGGAAAAGAGAAGGTGTTATCAAAGATCAACCCCTGGAGCAGCAGAGAATTACCATCAAAAGAGCCCTTAAACTGTCCCCTACGTGTGTGCGCATGCTACCTGATATGGTCATTTACCTTGCTTCAATATATGCCTGAAACATTGTAGTGACTTGGGATGGTGTTCAGTATAAAAAGGCAGGCACTGCATAAAGTCAGGATTACGGATTTTGTAAAGCTCTAAGTATAACATTCATTTTCTGTGCCACTGAATATTCATCACTTCAGATGCATAATTATTGGTGTTACTGTGAGCCTCTTCTAAATATTCCATAAAATGATCAAGATTATGATTTGGTAATTAAATGTATTAATCAAATATAGAAAAATAATCTGAGATAGCGGATAACATTAGCAAAAACTGATGACAAACTCTAAAGGTGCACCTGACTAGTCCCAATGAGAGTTTCAGCATTTCCAGGGAGTTTTGTATATCCCAAGCATTTTATTATTTTGATCCAGATATCTTTCAGATTCCTGACATCAAGGTAGACATAGCATAAACAGGAAATGAAAAAGGAGATTGAGATTTGCAAAGAAATAGTAGATAAGAATCCTGGACACAGCAATACTTTCAAAGAAAACGTTATCTCCCTGAAACTATCTGTGTGTATTCGGCCGTCTTATTAAATTACTACCATCTAGTATATCCATTAGTTGATAGAATATTATTGTGGTCCTTTAGAAGTGAACATCATAAAAAATATTAATCTATCACTCCTTTATGTTGTTTTATATACTGTACAGTAAAATATTAAACTCTTTCTAAACACTCTGTTTTGATACTGTACATACCTCAACAGAAACAAATCTTAATATTCTGGGCTATGCATCCTACAATGTGACATATCAAGAATTTAATCATAAAAATGAAGCAAAACCACACATCTTTGTTATATTTTTTTAAAACCTCAAAAACAGCTGCCATCTCATATTAGATTTTGTTGTGTACCGTTATTCTTTTTAATGGATTAAATGCACTTTAAAGTGTGAAAAATCAGACAGGTGAGTAATATATAACTGACATGACCTTTAATTTTATTCAGGCAGGAGTGAAAATCTTAGATATCTATTTAGCGTTTGTCAGATGGGCAATTATAATATGACTGATTTCACAAGTAGATATAAAAACAGAAATTTCAAATCAAGCCACTGTGAAAAAAAAATGTAATACTTGAAGACACCTTCCCACTGTGTAGTGAAAAAAAATATATAATTTAAGCTATCCGTCAATATTCGTTGAACCTGTCTATTGAAGTACAGAGTTGTGAGGATCCAGACATTAACTTGGCAACAGCAGCAGAAAGCCTCCCTGGGCACACTGCGTTCTGTAATGTTGACAGAACCAAGGAGTTGGTCATAGACTTCAGGATGCAGGAAGCAGACCACACTCCTGTCTGTATTGGAGAGAATTCTATGGAACTTTAATCGGTTGGAAACACATTGTTGTTGTGAATGGGTCTCGGAGGGCAAAGATCCTCCAGTCCATGTCCAGCTTAAGATTTGATTTGGGTGATGGATTTAGTGATGAGGTAATGAGACCAAAACACAACCAAACTATAATCAAGAAGACTCATCAATTCCTTTACTTTCTTAGATGTCTCAATCTACTGTATGCCCACCATCTTCTACAGGTACATAGTGGTGTTCGTACTGACTGGCTCCATAACATTGAGGGCTGACAACCATTTACCTCAGGAACACAAAGTGCAATAGAGGCTGGTGTACTCGCCACAGATTATTACTGACACACATATGCCTTCTTCCCAGGTCATATACAACATATGCTACTTAGAAAGGCAAGCAGCAATATTAAAGGCTACAGCCATCCAGCATATTTGCTGTTTTACCTCCTCTGCTCTGACAAATACTATTAGGACCACTAGCACTTGTATCAGTAGGTTCAGGTACGGTTGTCAACCAAACATCACAAGGTTACTCAAAATCCAGACATACAGACAACTGCCTGGTAGTTTCTTGTATAAGAGTTTTATTCAATGTATGATTTTGTATTCATTGTCTTTTCTGTCTGTTGTTAGCACTGAATTAATGTCACTAGTCTGTTATACTATCACTATAACTGTCAGAAAAATTCAAATGTACACCTACTCAGACATGAACTTCACAATAAGAGAGAAGTGTAATATTATTTTCAAACCTATACTGTAACTTTAACTCAACAATTAATCAATCTCCTACAATTAGATTAAACCGAGTCATTCAAGATAAACCCACTGTGTAACTGTGTAATGGTTTTCTGATGAGCATATGTGATGAATAATGCACCCAAAGTATTTTGTTGAGGTGTGATTCTGGTATCTGTAAATGGGTTTAAGATATTGATATTAATAATGGTACTGTTATGTTTCTCTTGATTGACACGGTTTAATCTAATTTTAGGAGTTTGATTCATTGTTGAGTTAAACATATAGTACAGGTTTGAAAATATTATTACACTTCACTCTTGTTGTGACTACTCTGTTATAGAAATCCAAGTATGAATGCAATTGTTCTTTATACACGATATTAAACTTAAACCTAGGCCTCAGAATTTAAAAATCAGCCTAACCTGCTGAGTTTAGGGAGGTGAGGGAAAACCGAAGGAAAGAAAAACACACAAACACTGCAAAAACAAGGAGGTTACAAGTAGATATCTAATGTAATTAACTTGCTATGAAAGGTGCACGGGATTGAATTTGTTCAAAAATTGATCTCTTCAATGGAGAAAAGAGTAAAGGAACACCACCTGTTTTTTACTATACAGTATATTGAACCTTGGATCCAACAAACATGCTCTTGCAGAGGTGGTAAATGAGGTGCATGGGGGGACATTTTAAAAGAAATACAAAGTAAGGGTAGAGAGAGATCTTGCCTAAGTTATATAGCTCGATATTTAATTGAGTGATTGATTAATCGATTGATATGCTGTTGAAACGTTCTTTGAACAATGAAAATTCTACAGTGCATCCGGAAAGTATTCACAGCGCATCACTTTTTTTCCACATTTTGTTATGTTACAGCCTTATTCCAAAATGGATTAAATTCATTTACCCCATAATGACAATGTGAAAAAAGTTTACTTGAGGTTTTTGCAAATTTATTAAAAATAAAAAAACTGAGAAATCACATGTACATAAGTATTCACAGCCTTTGCTCAATACTTTATCGATGCACCTTTGGCAGCAATTACAGCCTCAAGTCTTTCTGAATATGATGCCACAAGCTTGGCACATCTATCCTTGGCCAGTTTTGCCCATTCTTCTTTGTAGCACCTCTCAAGCTCCATCATTTTAAGAACTCTCCAGAGATGTTCAATCAGATTCAAGTCTGGGCCACTCAAGGACATTCACAGAGTTGTCCTGAAGCCACTCCTTTGATATCTTGGCTGTGTGCTTAGGGTCGTTGTCCTGCTCAAAGATGAACCATCGTCCCAGTCTGAGGTCAAGAGCGCTCTGGAGTAGGTTTTCATCCAGGATGTCCCTGTACATTGCTGCAGTCATCTTTCCCTTTATCCTGACTAGTCTCCCAGTTCCTGCTGCTGAAAAAAATCCCCACAGCATGATGCTGCCACCACCATGCTTCACTGTAGGGAAGGAATTGGCCTTGTGATGAGCGAGCCTGGTTTCCTCCAAACGTGACGCCTGGCATTCACACCAAAGAGTTCAATCTTTGTCTCATCAGACCAAAGAATTTTGTTTCTCATGGTCTGAGAGTCTTTCAGGTGCCTTTTGGCAAGCTCCAGGCGGGCTGCCATGTGCCTTTTACTAAGGAGTGGTTTCCGTTTGGTCACTATACCATACAGGCCTGATTGGTGGATTGCTGTAGAGATGGTTGTCCTTCTGGAAAGTTCTCCTCTCTCCACAGAGGACCTCTGGAGCTCTGACAGAGTGACCATCGGTTTCTTGGCCACCTCCCTGACTAAGGCCCTTCTCCCCCGATCGCTCAGTTTAGATGGTCGGCCAGGTCTAGGAAGAGTTCTGGTGGTTTCGAACTTCTTCCACTTATGGATGATGGAGGCCGCTGTGCTCATTGGGACCTTCAAAGCAGCATACATTTTTCTGTAACCTTCTCCAGATTTGTGCCTCGAGACAATCCTGTCTCGGAGGTCTACAAACAATTCCTTTGACTTCATGCTTGGTTTGTGCTCTAAAATAAACTGTCAACTGTGGGACCTTATATAGACAGGTGTGTGCCTTTCCAAATCATGTCCAATCAACTGAATTTACCACAGGTGGACTCCAATTAAGCTGCAGAAACATCTGAAGGATGATCAGGGGAAACAGTATGCACCTGAGCTCAATTTTGAGCTTCATGGCAAAGGCTGTGAATACTTATGTACATGTGATTTCTCAATTTTTTTATTTTTAATACATTTGCAAAAATCTCAAGTAAACATTTTTCACGTTGTCATTATGGGGTGTTGTGTGTAGAATTCTGAGGAAAAAAAATGAATTGAATCCATTTTGCAATAAGGCTGTAACATAACAAAATGTGTAAAAAGTGATGCGCTGTGAATACTTTCTGGATGCACTGTATGTGTAGTGCTGCACTATAACTGTTGGATTTGAAGGGTGATGTAGGCTTGCAATCTAGGTGAAGAGAAGAATAAATTATACAAACAAAGATTCGCAAATGTGAAAAGAAACTTATGTCCATCAAGTTTCTTTGATTGCTTAATAGCTGATCTCTTCCAGTATTTCATCCAGATATGTGTTACAATTGTAATGGACTCTGTTTGAAATTCATGAATCAATACTTTGTTCTTCATTGGATTATGGTTTACATCTTGGCTTCTCTCTTGAAAGCACCTTCTCTTTATTTCTAATGGTGTCTTCCACTATTTCACTGACAAAGTTATCCTCTTTGATTGAACATTGCCATCCTTTTATTTTTTTTTTCTGACAGCTGTAGTGATGTCAACATGCTGATCTGCATGGAATGACCAGGGCACCTCCTCTCAGTCTGAAGAATCAGATGTTCTAATTAAGGACATCTGGAATTTCTAAGCTCCTCACCCTATAACAGAGAGCAAGTGCAGCAGCCACGTGCAGGAACTTCTAAATCAATCAATCAATCAACATTTATTTATATAGCACATATTCATACAAAAAAAATGTAGCTCAAAGTGCTTTACAAAATGAATAGAAAAATAGAAGACACAATAAAAAATAAACATAAGTCAACATTAATTAACATAGAATAAGAGTAAGGTCCGATGGCCAGGGTGGACAGAAAAAACAAAAAACTCCAAAAGCTGGAGAAAAAAAATCTGTAGGGGTTCCAGACCAAGAGACCGCCCAGTCCCCTCTGGGCATTCTACCTAACATAAATCATCATATTTTCATGGAAGGACCTGATGATGCATGTCACCTCCCAGTGGACCAGTTTGGTTGACATTTGGAATATTTATTCTTCAAGGAAATTCATTAAGATGGTTGACTTTTTCTTGAGATGTTTTGTCCACATTTTTGATATTTTAAAACCCACATTTGCAAATTAGCAAACTCATCTATCTTAAAATAAAGCAACACTCTATGTGACTTCCACTACAAATTACAAATTATTCTACTGTGCCAATTTTACCATGAGCGCAATTACTACAACTGGAATATTATTTTTTTTTCTTTTATTCATTTGACAGCCTCTAAACAAAACAGTAAAACTCCTGCAGTACAACTCAGGATGGGGCGGGGTCAGATGTAGGCGGGGTTGGATGACCGGGTATTACCATAAGAAAGGTATGACATTAAATGCATATTTAGTTATTCAATTTTCTAATAATGATATTTGTTATTTATTTAGTATGATAGTAATGATATTTTTATTTATTCATCTCCATTCAAGTAAGTACTATCTGTTGCTATACTAGAATGCAGTAGTAGGTCTCATTATGTACTGAGAGTCTGCCTTGTCCCTCTGCGGCATCCCACACTCATGCCTGTGGCTGTGTGGTGTCTTGCGTCAACCTCAGTCACAGCGGCAATGGACATGATGTTCATGTTTATAAAAATAAAAGCCATTTAATGTATGTGCCACTTTATGCTAAATGTATACTTAGTATTCCCATCAAAGTTAAAAAAACCTCACAGTAGCATTATCTAAACATTACAATGACTCAATATTTCTCTCACACTATAATTTATCTGCAGAGTGCTACAATGATCCACTATCTATCATACTTGGATGCAGCCAACATTTTTTAGCTTAAGAGTTCAGCACATATTTTAATCCTCCATTTGGTATTTCTTTGAAAAATTTTGTGTTTAAGAAATGTGAAGTACAGATGGCCTCCGACCCTGCACATCCAACTATCAACAACAGCCCCTGAATCTTTTCATCATTTGAGTTGGAATCTGCTGTGTATGAGAGCAATTTCAGCTACATGATATTGTAAAATTGTGGTTAAAAAACATATTTCATGTATATGTTCTCTTATCACTGTTCTTATGTACTTATTCCATTATCAATATTTTGGCATTTTGTATTATTTTATTTTATTCAAGTGTACATTATACCATTATTTGTAAATACAACTAAGTATTACAAAAATATCTAATAATAAATTGTGACAACAAACTCTTTGATCAAGTGATTTAAAAATTTAAAATGCTCCTACTTTTATACAAGTTAACCAAGTGTCTGATCGAACCTAATTGTTACGCCATGTGTGTATTTTCTATCTGTATTTAACAGGATTAATAATGTACTGTAACATTTAATTTGCCTTTCAATGCCTTGGCATACTGCCTGTGGGCCAAGAACATTTAAGTCAATGTAAACCTTCACATCCTTGGAGAGGTTACATTCTTTAGGTCAACATCACCAATTTTTTATTTATTATTAATTTTCCTTTTATCTACATGTAGAACTTTGTACTTTGTGTAGATTAAACTGAATGGGAAATAAATTGAAATAAAGAAGAAAAACGTGCTAATCAAGCTAAGTTTAATCCCATACATTTTAAGCACCTATGCAGAAACCCCTATGAACTGAACCTCTACTGCAGAGCTTTTAAGGCTTACTTGATATTCATCTGATGTGAATTAGATTCCCTGTGTTTCACCACTTCAAACGGCGGCTGTAGCAGGAGCAGTTTTCATGTGAAAGTAGCCCTGAAAAACAGATGAGCAGGAACATGTGGTCTGGCAGTCTACTGAGAATGGAGTAATATTGGAAGCAAATCTGTAGGTCAGTGTCAAGTGATTCAACTTCATTTGGAGAGAGTCAAAGCCACACAAAGCATATGGAATTGAAGTGAGAGGTGTTTAAAGATTGCCAATGCTACAACTCAGCTTGTGCTCCTTCCAGGACTCCTCCTTCTTAGCCTTTTTTCTGATTTTTTCTTCCGTATTGTAGTCATCAGTATCAGAAATAAGTTATGTTGCTTGGTAATTTTGAGTTATTATTTTTAGGTTATTTCTATTTTATTTATCATTTGTTTAATATGCGCTATCACTTTAAGTGCACTTCCATTCCTTATGCTTTGTGGTGGAGCCCTAAGAGGCGGGGCCAGCCTGACATCACTCTGTCTAAGTCCTCCCTCTGCCTATTGAAAGCCCCAGCTCAGTAGCTTAGATCAGGATATCATTGTGCTTGTGTTGTGAATGAGTTTTGTAAGTATTGTTATTTTCTTTGGATTTTTTCTGGCTGTTTTGACCTTTTTTGCACTGCTTGTAAGAATCTGTTTTCTGGATTTAGTATAGGGACTGTGTTTCCTGTCGAACTGCCTTTTAGGCAACTCCTTTTCACCTATTTTTCTACTTTGGATTTTTTTTCTTGTATTTTACTATTTTTTCTAATACGTCCTTTACTGAAATAAAGAAATGAACCCTTTATTAGTTGGGGGTTGGGTGGGGGCGGGCGATGAAATTAAATCATATGGAACAAGAAAGGTAAAAGAAAAATGAATGACCTATTTTGGAAAAAAAGAAAAGAAATGAAATAAAAGAAAAATGTAAAATGATTTCAGTGTTTATGGAAGGTCACAATGAAACAGTTGACAGGTTAACAAGGTAAGAAAGATATTTAGAATTTCTGTTTGGTTATTTTGGTTCTGACTTTAGTATTCCTTCAGTTTTATGAATTTCCGCGAAGTAGAAACCATATGTTTGTATAGTTATTTTTGTATATTTTAAGCCCTTATAAACTCTCCCACACTGTTAACATTATTAGAGCCCTCTAGACATGAAATAACACCCTTTAGTCAAACGTTTAAACTGTGCTTCATTACAAGACAGATGGCAGCTCTTTCTCACAATTAAAAGAATGCAAACATATCTTATCTTCAAAGGAGCACCGTGAAGAGTAGATAATCTCAGAGAGAGCGCTCGCTAAGAAAAGCAAACAATCAAAAAATCAATACGTACTTTTAAAGTATACAAAAGCACCATGATAAAGCGGCATTTTGTAGAGGAGCGTCCTGTCTTCTAGGCAAACAGCCCCTGTGTAAACAGCCCCCTCTGCTCACACCCCCTCCGTCAGGCAGAGAGAGACAGAGAGAAGCAAACAAAACAAGCGCCACGCGGGAAGCATATCTTTTAGCATTGAGGAGTTTTAGTTAATATGTAATACATGCTCTGATTGGGTAGCTTCTAAGCCATCCGCCAATACCGTCCCTTGTATGAAATCAACTGGGCAATCAAACTGAGGAAGCATGTAACCTAAATTAAAAGACCCATTGTCCGCAGAAAGCGGCGAACCAGCGAAAAATCCGTGATATATATTTAGATGTGCTTACATTTAAAATCCGATAGAGTGAAGCCGCGAAAGTCGAAGCGCGATATAGCGAGGGATTACTGTACAGGAAATTGAAGAAATAAAAATAAGTGGTATTTTTTATTTTTCATGAAGACAAAAAAGAAGAATTTTATGTAAAAATATTTTCAATCAATCAGCTATAGATTCTGTCACTTTACATGACCTTTCCTATGATTTTCAATCTCAGACTTTATTTACATATTCTTAACCAATAACAGTCCATTGTAGCGCATGCTCGTGAAATTCGTGGTTTGACATACCCAGCCTAACCGCTCTGTGACTGGTTCTATTTCACCTAAAATCTTAGGGTCAGGCTCTGTATGTGTGAGAGCTGATAACCAATGAGCCCCAACCAAATTTAAAATGCAAGTAGACAACTATGAGGAACAAAGACCACAAGTGTTTTGGAGCCTCATCTGTCTAATGTCTCATGTTTTACATAATAGGACAGAATGGATAAAAGAATCAAAGGGCCAAGATTGCGGCGGAACTTACCATACATGGAATGCACTTCATAAACAGGGTTGGCTTTGTCAGGCAGCACCTTATTGGCTGTCAGAGAAAAAGCTGGGAAAGTAATCACCAAGTCACCATTAAGTTGTGTAAAATTTGCATGCCCTGCCATTACTAGTCATGTAGTGTGACATTCTCAGGGAAAGAGATCAGCAACTGCAGTTGTCAAGTTTGACATCCCCTTCTGGTAGAAGTCAGATAATGTGGCTCTGGCTTTATGTGTCATTTAAAAATTTTACTTGAACAAGATGGATTACATATACCTCCTCTGCCAACTAGCACAGAGAACTGAAGAGAGTTAACATTTTTGACATTATATTTTTCTAGTTATGTAGGTTATTTAATTCAGTCACAATTTGACAAGTGCAGCCTATGGTTAATCACATTAACACCTCGGAATTAACCCATGTACAATGTTAACTCTCTATGACTTGTGACATAGTGCAGTTTGCCTTAATTTATCCCCAATCATAAATTTAATTTGATAGTTCTGCCCTAGATGTATAAGAGCCTACTTTTATGTGTTAGATTCTATTTTTGACTAGTACGTGAGCTTTTTCATTCTCAACCATTCTCTTAAGTGCTATTGTTGATAAGAAACTCACCATAAATGCTTGTTCTTTTAGGTTATATAACAGCAAAAAAAAACAACTCTGAAACCACATCTTGTCTAATTTGTAAAATGTAAGATAAAATTTAAAGTAGTGTTCATAAGCAGTTATTACAAATGACAGATCTTGATGTTTAAAATTTTCACCTACCTAAATGCCAATATAATAACCATCAGTCCTGCTGTGAATACTGATAAGTTGTCAAATAATAATTTTACTAAAGTATAATTGGATGGCAAATGCAGGGTTTACACTAAGGTTATTTAGAGACATCTGGATAAAAATTTAAAACACAAAATGCTGATACATTATAATTGGCAGTATGTTGAAGGACTTCATTCAGCATTATAAAATCATCAAACAATCAAATAGAAGGCCTGGTAATTTACAAAAATAATGGTGGGCTCTAAACTATAACAGTAGCTTTGTCTATCACCACATAATTTTACTTACAGTTCATTACAGTTGTGAAAAATTACTTGTGAGGGTCAGCATGGCATGGAGGTGCACAGCAGGGAGTTTTCTGGTAATTAAAGATTCTGTCTGTAGTAGTAAAGATACCAAAAGGAGGATAGGAGACTACCTATTAGTACTCTTGGCCACACTGGAGCAGAAGGAAGCTACTTCCAGGTTGCAGTCAAATATAGGTGCCCCTGGCACTTTAACTAGACCACCAAAAGTAGGCAGGGGACGACTGTTTATTATTTTCTCTTTAAGTAAACATGTGTCCTGTCCTCACTGGAACCCTTTTTCAATTTATAAAAACCATTGTAGCTGGACTTTGTGGTGGCTTCTAAGTGAGGGGTTGGCTTGAGATTGCCTCCAGTGGTCACACACTTTACTTGAAAAATATTTCTTATGATTTCATTTCTTCCATAATCACGTATATAGATAATGCTAGAATGAATACTAAAACTTCAGATCAGAGCTAAATATCTTCAATTCAATCCAATTTTCTCTTTGAAAAACACTCATAACAGACAGAGCATTTGTACAACTTTACATCTTAAAAAGGAGGAGTGACTGAAAATACATTATTTACACAGGTGAACACACAATTACACTTCACACACGGTAAAATACCAATTTCAATTTGATTAACATGAACAAATGCAAATAGAAGTCCATTATCATTACAGATAAGATCAGGCTAATTGACAAAGGAGGTTGAGGGGGGGTTTGGCAAGTTCTGTTTTAATAGACAGAGCCACAAAACTAAACACTTATCTGCCATTAATATGAACAATATGTAAATAAATGTGTGAGTAGAGTGGGCAAAGTGACAAAGGTCTAAAATCTAACATCTGCTTACCCCCTCCTGGATATTCTAAACTATTATGTTTACGCAAGACACTCTAATAAGAAAATGAAATATTTTCATTCTTGGATTGCAACTCTTCTGCTATCACTGATGTCATGGGCAGGAGTAGCAGCTTGGCAATGTAGTGGTAGCACTAAATGAGACAGTAGGGTACTGAGGAGAGAACCAGAACTGAGGAGGGTCACCAACAGTTCACAATGATGACCGTGTCTCTATGTAAACAATTAATCAACAGCTCTAATTCGGAAATACAAGGCTAAAGTAATGACTTCTCCACCTGGATATTGAATACTGAAATTGATAGGTGATCTATTACACAACCAGTGAATCCTTTAATAGTTTTGTGGTCCAGTATGTAAATAATACAATTTTCCACTCTTGTTTTTATTAATTATGTAGGGATGCATTGCATTAGTATGTATGAATACTAAAACATCAGATAAGAGTTAAATATCTTCAATCCAATTTTCTCTTTGAAAAGCACTCTTAACAGACAGAGCAGTTGTACAAGTTTACATCTTAAAAAGGAGTGACTGAAAAAATAAATTACACATTATTTACACAGGTGAACACACAATTATACTTCACACACTGTAAAATAGGAGGTATTGATAATAGGAGGTAATTAAGTAAGACAGACCTTAGTCATTCAGAAGGGGTATGGTAGAAACTTCAACCCTATCTTCTGCTCAACATACATGCCAGGTGACATACCTTTCTATCTTTCCTGCACCTCTGTGTTTTTTGATCCACATACCTAATTCTAATGCACCTTCTGTTGTAGCAATGCTACTAATAGTTAGAACTGCATCTCCCAGCAGTCCTTGCAGGGGCTGTTGGGGTCAAAGGTGGCCAGAGGGGTTTAAAAGGAGGGCAGGTGTCAAAGAGAAAAAAAAGTTTGTGTTTTGTTTTGTTTGTTTGGTGCGTTATGTATATCTGCTGGACTGCTTGCTGTTAATTCTGCCATTTAGCATTTATCATCATTGTGTCCTGGATTGTATTGTTTGTTGGGGTCTGGATCGTCTGTCTACCTGTCTACTGTCTACTAAGGACTGTGTGTGGATTCATTGGCTTTCCCAGAAGAAGGAGCGCTCCTGAACCATCCGCCTGTCGTCATACTTACAGCAACTATCGGTAGGACTGTGTTTTCCATTCCCTTTCATCATACAGATCGCTGGACTTAACTGTACCACTTCTCATTTCATCCGGTTTGGGTTTCCATGGACTTTGCTGTGTGTTTATTGTGTTTACATATTAAATGTAAAATTGCCAAAGGGATCAGGGGTGGTATTATTGTTTTCATTTATATAATTTAATATTATTATACTTTTTATCGTTTAAACTCCCAGCGTGTTCTTTTTTTGTCTCTGTAGTGTGTGTGTCATTCCAAGGCTGGGGTTGTCCCTGGTAATCCTCCAGTAAAATAAATAAATCACCGCCTCATCGACGGTGACCGCTACACTGTTACAATAGACTCTCGACCTTTGCTATACTGGATCTCATAGTACAGCCACACACCGATCCCTTCTCAGCAAATCCCTTTTATTTCTAATTACAGTGCTGGCCAATCACAATGCCATAAATTCACTCATTACCCAGTCCCCCTTTTTTTTTGCGGGATTGACCACACCCTTGAGACTGATACACTTGTCTCACCCCAGGTTCCCAACCTGTTTCTTTTTTCCTCAGGGCACTAATACTTATTTAAATTTTTCTAGCCAATTGAATTATTTCCCTCCTGTCTATTATCTATTTACCCAAAAAGATTTTTCTATAACCTGTTAACAAAAACCCCAGAATGATAAACTTTCTTCTACCTGTATCAGGGTTCAAATCTCCTCAACACAGACTCTTGTGGCCACTGGGTTTTGTTCCCAATGTGAACCAAGAACAGGCTATTCCTAATTTTTGTGGAATCTGGTTCCACCAGATATAGCTAATTTTGTCAGCCTTTTTCTTCTTGAGGTTCCTGGTCTTAGTGGGTGTCCCTCACCAGGGGCATCATGCATAATGCCATACGTAGAACTCACATTAAAACATGATGTATGGACAAAACTGTAAATGTGCATATGCACAAAAATTCAGAGCACAAAACTGTGCTTAAGCCAACTTCCATGTACTTCTGTTCCATAAATCCCAATCAGCATGAAAAGTAATGCACGTGCACACACCTGCAGTCCCACCTCAACTCCTTCCAGAATTTTGCCTATTTTAATATGCAAATCAATATAAATATCACCTTCCCCGTTTAGTGTTTGATTAAAAGGCAATGGCAAAAGCACGTGAAAATAAGAATTTCAGTGAATGCGAAGTGGAGGCAAGGAAAAACATACTATTTGTTGGCTTAAGCAGTGGTTTAAACAACAAAATTAAGTTAATCGAGTGATATAGAGTGTAGGAGAAACTTAGAAGTTCAAGTTCAGAAAGTTGCACAGTGCCCAAAATAAAAAAGAAGTGGTCAAATATCAAAGTCATTGTGAAAAGGTGAGTTGTAGCCCACAATATGAGTGTCATACGGAAATGTATTAGGGTACAAGGAAAAGAAAAAATATAGGGTCACAATGAAAAAAAAGGTTGAAATCTCCAATTCAATCTCATAGTTTATTTTGTCACGATGATCCTCTGCGCTCTTGACACAATCCGCTGTAGAGCTTTCCAATCAACTGCTGCACAGCTGTGATTCCACACTCAGATACAATGGGCTAAAATACTCTGAGTGGTGAACTGACACGCTAAAGCAGCTATGGTATTTGGAATAGTTTGGCCAATACTTGGACCATTATATTGTGTGATGAGGATTCTTCTTTAAAAGAATGTTACACAAACAAAATAAAGTTTTGGGGACCGTCCCAATATATTGTCGTCCAGACAATCAAAGAAAAGCACGATTCAAAGTCTCAAAATAAAACAATGAACCATTTTCCTGAGTCAAAATGGCGACTTTATAGAGGGAAGGATTATGGGACAGGAAATGGTTGGCAGGAAGTGACGTTGAAAACAGGAACCGGAAACAACATCATCAGGATGGGACGGAAGTGAGGTGAATTGATGGAGCCGGAAGTGACGTCATCATGGTGGACCGGAAGTGACGTCGTCGTGGCCATTTTGGAATCCGGAAGTGGAGGAGTTATTTTTCTTCCAGTTTTCTGTTGGGCAAAAGAGATTCAGGTAAGTACCACGTGACAACCCTCTATCTCGCGATGTTTCACTCACCTTTAGGCTCTTTGACTGCCTCCTAATCGCACATGTGTGACAATTGTTATGGGTTGATTACAATCAAATGCCTTAAATTTATAAGCAATATATGTTTAATTTCAGTGTATTTGATAAAGCAGCATCAGGGATGTGAATCTAAAAAAGAAAGGGAAACCACAAAGGAACAGTATCACTGTTTTCATGCTGGGTGTTGCCAGTTTGCAAAACCAAGCAGAAAACGTGAATAGGCAAGGGGGGGTAGGGATGGGGCATGCTGCCATGAGAATGTGAGTGGCTTTACACAAAGTTTAGTTTTTATAGATTGCAATGTTAATGAGGAAACGGGCATACACAACGTTTATACAGGAGGCCATAGATGCTTATGGTTGGCTCCATATTGGACACCAAGAAACTGTGATAGAAATGACTATTAAGCAAAAACAGGCAAGAGGAAGTTAAATCATATACTGCAATCTTTATCACACAGCAATGTAACAAAGAGACTTCAGTCATTTTTTAAGCAATTCAACTAGGAAGTACAACTGTTTATATTACATTCCTTATCATCTGAGCGAAATATTCCCCTCCTTCTAGCTCTTTCCATTATTACCTAATGCCCATGCCCACGTTTACTTAATGTTCAACATCTGACCTCTGCTTTTTCTGTAAGGTGCAATTTTTGGGCTTTGCAATTCTTTGGATTTGTTTGACAAAAGGCAAAACCGAGTTTTCTTTTTGTTTTTACCTGCCTTGTGTTTGTCATTCTTTTTTTTTTTAAATCAATAATATGAACTAGCTTTGTTTTGTTATCCAAAGGTTCACAGTTTCCCTTATGTTCCTGTGGTAAACCTTTTGAACTTTTGTTTTTTAGCCACCAGTGCCCTATTTTTAGGTATATTGAAGCTCAAATTCTGAAATTTCATTTTGAGGTATGGCTGCCTGGGGCAAGGCCTATCCAGCTGTCCAGGCCTGAATTAAGGGTAGTTCTCACCTTTTATGTGGGTGGAGGTCTGATGTACTTTTGTGCTTTATTGTGTCAATAAACCCCAACAGTGTTAAAGACTACACCTAAACTTAGTAACTGTAGCTTTTCTTTCATCAGAAGACATTAAAATGTCATTGCCAACATGGGTTAATGCTGTTCCTTTATGATGACCAGTACAAAGATCTGACTAAAACTTCTCAAGTAAATGATGAATATTAAGGTCAGACCGAAGTTATACATTAATAACTTTTCAAGCACTGTACTTTAAAGAGAAAATGTACATATGAAATTGGTCTACAATTAAGCATATTTGGTTCTAGCTTTGATGTTTTTGAAATAATAGCTGACACTTTCAACATACTATGGACCTTGCATGTTAATACTGAGAATGTTAAGAAAATATACAGTTAGAACAATGATTGAAATAGGTAGTAGTTCAATTGTGACTGGGTCTAAAGGGCAGCTTGTAGGTTTCATTTTAGAAATTAGAATTTAGAATTTAGAAGGTATAATTTCCAATTTTGTTGAAACCTCTAACACAGTGTGCACATGGAGAAATTTCTAAGTTTGAAAAACATCTCTGAAATCTGGCATCTTATCAATTTTATCATTAAAGTCAATCATAATATCTGTGCTGTTGATATGCATATGGATTTTCTGAGGCAATGCAGATTTGCAATTCATTAAATGTGCTACGGTTCTAAAAGGTACACATTTCTGTTTTCACCTATTAGAGTGCAAGAGTATTCAGAGAGTGATAGACAAATACATTTTTTGTACCATGCAGTTTGAATTACTTGTAACTTTATTGTTCATGATCTATGCTTATGTTTCCAGTATTTCATTTTAAGAGTACAAGTGGTCTAATTTATAGGGTGAGTTTCTTTGCGCTCTATTAATTTCTATTTTGAGTGTGTTTATTATATCTATTACATCAGGGCTCTCACATTTAAATCCTGAAGAACTGTAGTGGCTACAGGTGTTTTCCAGCCACTATCTTAATTTGTAACCAATGACTACAACTCTCTTTTTTGTCTACATTTGCATATAACTTATGATTTTTAAGATTCAGAACTCTTAATTATTTCTTTCTTCCTTAACCAACAGCTTAACAGGAATAACATGCAAAGTAAGCCAAGTGACGACTGTCTCTTAGTGCAGTTCGTCACACTGGAAATCAGTGCTACCAGTCTACAGTAATTAAGAAGGCCCACTGTTGTTTTATTTGGCAGGGGATAATTGAAACTAGCTGTAACTGTTGATTCTTTCAGTTAGTTAAACATTAGAAATGTCTGTAAAAATGTCACTTAATTGGTCACTACAAGTTTTTAAGCATGGCTTGACACAAATGCATTAAAGTTGTTGACTTGTTTAAAAACCCTCCCTACATCTCTCACAAAAACAGAGAAGGCTGAATCATATGGTACTGCAAGAGCATATTCTTAATAAAACAGTATGAGGACCAAAAAACATTTATATACTTCAGAACAATCTGTATTAAATATGCAGAGCGATAGTGGTAAAAGTAATAAAAAAAAAAAAAGTTTTGTTTCAATTTTTCCCAATGAAGAATTTAGACAATGATGAGACTCCAGTCTTTTGATGTATGACACAAGCTACTGGAAATGTTCTAAAAGTCTATAGTAGCCAGTGTGGTGTTTGACACTGTGGTCTCCTGGGGAAAGTAACCAGAGAAGAAACCCTGCACCTTCACAGGGTTTAATCCTGGAACACTTGATGCTGTTGTGGAAAAGAGGATGGTGACAAAATTGGATGCCATCATGAAAAATCTCCTCAGTGGGGGCTCAATGAGCACTTTGAAGCACAGGCTCATTCCACTACAGTGTGCTAAGAACTGCCTCTGGGGGTCTTTTCTGCCCACTATTATCAGTCAATTCAATGCTTCCACCCAATGTACATTTTAAGTCAAATTGGAAATATCAAAATTTGATTGATTGATTGATTGATTGATTGGCTGTATTATCTGTCCTATCACTCTGTATCATTGTTTTTTTATGCTTCTGCTGCTGTATGCATCTGAATTTCCCATGGGATTAACAAAGTGTATCTGATTTAATCTAATCTAGAAATAAATAAATCTAAAATATTAAAGAAATGAAGATGACAAAAGATATCGACACTTGGAAGTGAAGTACGGGAAAACATAATTTGTAAGTGGAAGCACAAAGTACTGCATTGTGGATCAAGAGCACTGATTTCTGCCACTTTACTGACTAATGCACAACTGTTGTTTAAGTGTGGCCATTGCTGGGGTGGAGATTACAAAGATTCTGATTCTGTGCTCATTCTGGCAATCCAGGTTAGTATAAACATTGCACATTTTGCATATCACAAAACACTTTGGTGTTTTTTTCATTTCTCCTATTTCTTTCACTTCTTATTAACATGAAATACTATAGATCAGTGGCTTTAGAGCAATGGCTTTTAAACTCAAAACAAGACTGTTTCTGGTTTGTCTGAATATTATGTGTTTTAAAAGAAGAATTAAAAGCTCAGTGTTTGATAAAATAAACTAAATAAAAATTAATAAACAATAATATAAATTTAAAGAGTCAGCATTTTGGGGTGTCTTTGTTTTGTTGCTATTCACACTACAGAAATCAAATCTGTTATAGAGATAATCATGAACTATTATTAAAGGAAAAAAGTTTATTTTGGCAATGTATGTTACATAAAATACTACTTAAATGATATGTAGTTAAAAATGAATGATGATTGTTTGCATAAATCTGTATGAGCATAGTATACCTGTATATTTAAGTTAATTAATTTAAAGGAAGTAAAAAAAAGCAGCCTTTACTGTGCAATCTGCCCTTTCTGCTTTGCCTTATTTATAAATTCTTATTAACAATATATAATTCTTTTTGTAGCTATTTCTTGTCAATATTGTAGTTTGATTACAGTATATATAAAATAATTAATGATAAAATAATTATAAATTAATTAAATAACAGTATACATAAAATAATTCAAAATAACATGATCATTGTTAGATATTTTAATGGATACAGGAAACGCAGTTTCTAGTAATTTTTTACGCATGGACAACAGCATCTTGTCTGATTTTTAGTAATTCTAACAGTTAAATGTGCAGTTTCAGTTTATCATGAGTTGAAAACATGCTATTTGTTGCTTTTTAAGTTCATTTCTTGCATCATCTTAATTGACCTGATATTTTACTCATCCTCCTTGTACAATTACAATAATGTCACTACAATGACAAGACAATAAATAGTCAGGAGGTTAACCTTTTCACTGAACGGTGAAATAACAGCAATTTGTCTCTCAACCTCACCAAAGCAAAGCATGCTGGAAGAGGTCATACTCCTATTATATTAATGAGGCTAAGAGGATCTCTCATCAAATACATGTTTTGCTAAGAAGGCCTCATTTTTAGAGAAGGCTGAGAAAAGTCAGTCTGTGACCCATGATCTGCACTAACTTCTACAGGTACACGTTGACTTGAAATATCACTGTGGGGTTTCAGCAACTGCACTGTGGGTGGGTAGTTAAAATGATCTGGTTTATCACAAGAGCTAAAGTCCCATCCATCGGGGACATTAATAATAACAGATGCCTTAAGAAATCACTGTTTTCTCTGACCTTCACACATTCTGGAAAAACAGTTCCCCTGTCAACTACTAAGCATTATTATATAATCACTGTTGCTATCAATCTGCGGTGGGCTGGCACCCTGCCCGGGGTTTGTTTCCTGCCTTGCGCCCTGTTTTGGCTGGGATTGGCTCCAGCAGACCCCTGTGACTCTGTAGTTAGGATATAGTGGGTTGGATAATGGATGGATGTTGCTGTCAGTCTGTTATATTTACATTGGGAAGGAAGATTGTCCATTCAGTAAGCTTTTTATTTTTAAGAACAGCAGTGGTGCGCAAATATCTATATATATAATTTACTAAGGCAAGACACCCATGGAAAGGCAAGACACCCATGGAAAGCATGCCGGAAGGGTCGTGGATTCACTAAGCCACCGACAAGTAAGACACCTATGGCGCACGCAGGGAGGAGCCACGCCCACCAACTCCAAGACCATTGGATACACGACAACTTCGCAGAGCCACGCCCACCAACTCGGGCGCGACACAGAAAGAACTGTGTCATTTATATTCGTCTGTCGTAGAGGCCTCATGTTCCTCCGAGCCACCTTGACTGTTCATAGAGGCATGTTTCTCGCGGAGGTGAGTCGCCATATGCAGTGTGTAAAACAGTTTGCGAGGGGTATCCCATGGGATGTTTAAAACAATCCTTTACAACTGAGGTTAAAACACAATGAAGTAAGTTTTTGGTTACGACGCACGACCGCGTGCACCATAGCAAACTATTTTACACGCTACATACAGCAATTCGCATCCGCGACAAACATGCGTCTTCTTCACTCACGGACAATTATATGTTGCTTTCTCCAGAGTTCCAAATTTTCATTCACTTTTGGTTGTATCCTCAAATCCTCCCTTTTTAGACAACTGTGTCTTTCCAGAAGTGTTCAACCATCAATAAATAATTATGCGGCATTTGTTATGCCGCGGGTTCACTATTGTGTTGTATTTTGCTCTCTCCAGAGTTCCATCTTTTCATTCACTTACTGTTGTATTCTCACACCAACCCGTTTTAGACAACCGTGTCTTTCCAGAAGTGTTTAGCATTCAATAAATAATTATGCATGAGATTGGGCGTGTGTCTACCCGGCGCATATGGAGGAATATTTTGGACAAAATTAAATAAATAAATACGCAAATAAATAAAAGTACTGTGAAATGTGAGCATAAATAAATAAATGTGTCACATATAAATAAATATGTTTTTTGTTGCTTGTTTTTTTAATTTTGTCCGTAACATTCCTCCAAACCATCATGAAATATGACTTGAAATAAAACTGTCACTTTCACTCGTCAAAGTTGAGAGGGTGGGCTGTAACACACCCTATAGTTATTGATTGGTGAATCGATAGCACAAGAATTAATTAGAAAAATGCTTACTAGTGCGGATGAAATGGATTCTGCCGAAAATATTATGTATTTCAGAGAGAGAATTGAAGATTTATCGGAAGAAATTGCAATGTTGTTACAATGTTTGCCACTGATCTGAGTTGTAAAGTTGTTTGAAAAAGTAGCTGCGAATATGCACCTGACTGTATACTCGTAAAACAAGGGTCAAATACTCAGTTCAAAATATTAGTTGGCGCTGCTTTGGGCATTCCATGTCAAAGTACCTAAACTAATACAGCCGTATATCAAACTGGCTCATTCGCCTTCTCCGACACACCATATAGATCTGTAAACAGTCGTACTTTTAAACCGCATAGCAGAAGGTCTTCTATTGACTCAGCTGGAATGTCAAAGGATGGACGTCCAGAGCAGGTGACTGCGTCACCTGAACTGGAGTGTTGTTTTTCGATATTTTCAAAAATAGTTTCATCTCTATCAGAGTCTAAAAGGGCCGCCAAAATTGCAATTTCTTCCGATACATCTTCAATTCTCTCTCTGATATACGTAATATCTTTGGCAGAATCCATTTCATCGGCAGTAGTAAGCATTTTTCTAATTAATTCTTGTGCTATCGATTCACTAATCAGTAACTAGAGGGTGTGTTAGAGCCCACCCTCTCAACTTTAACGAGTGAAAGTGACAGTTTTATTTCAAGTCGTATTTCATGACGGTTTGCAGGAATGTTACGGACAAAATTAAATAAATAAATAAGCAACAAAAACATATTTCGTGACACATTTATTTATTTATGCTCCCATTTCATGACACATTTATTTATTTATGCTCACATTTCACAGTACTTTTATTTATTTGTGCATTTATTTATTTATTTAATTTTGTCTGAAATATTCCTCAATACATGAGCGGACAGTACATACTGAACGAGAATTCAGCAGACTAGCATGACGGAAGGAGATGAATGGACGTCCTTCTCCTCTCCTCCCGTTCCACACTCCGCGCCGTGCTCCCCCATCCCTCCGTCTGGCAAGAGAAGGCGCGATTGTGGTCCGCCAGTTTTCAGTCACGGATGATTGTGTGTTGGTTTGTTCCTTACATTGTTACAATGTTGCTTTTCTTGCTGATTTATTACATTACCGATTTTTCAAATGTTAATTTTCTCCCTGTGCTTAAAAATCATTAAAAAACCGGCCTGATTATGTGGCGTATCGTAAGGCTTGTTGTACAACTTTCTTTTGGGATCTCCCTAAACAGGTTTTCTTTTTTGCCTGACCACTAGTCTTCCATTATATATCACAGAGTTAGGACACTTGCTTAATCTGAGCAGCTGCAGTGTCCTGTTAAAGACAGACCAAACTAAGGAAAGCTGAAAATGGACGAACCACAACTTATAATGTTATTTATGCTTATAGCTTTCTCTTACTTTTGTAAAAACTCTGTGGTGCTTAATTTCCCTTGCTGCCCTAAGCATGTACTTATTTTGCTTATTATTATCGAACACCGTGGAAGTTATCTCCATGCCTGCAGCAAATCACAAATTTATTTCCTATTGTCAGCACAGAATAAAGGTCTTTGGTTTTATAGTACTTTATTTTCCTTTTTTTTTTTTTTTTGCATCTGTGCATTTATTTTTTGTAAAATGCATTCTGCAGAAAGTGTGTTGATAGTGTGATAACTGCTGATAAGTCTGAAATAACCCCTTCAAAAGTTGATAGTTTTTGAGCAAAAAATGTCATTACATCCTGCTGCAAAACAACCTGAGGTATGACGAGAGAAAGACGGAAAACACAAGCACAACCAGCTGTTTCATTGTCTGTTTATTATCCTTTTAAGAAAGAACTTTGATCAACTTCAGTTTGTTCATCTTCAAGGGGCATCACTGTCCTCACGAGCCTTTGCACCGCACCAGCCACCTTCTTTCCTTTGCCAAGTCTGACTGAGAGTGTGCAAACATCACAATGTTCTTCACACCTTCTTTTAAGCTCATTCAGAGCACATGGCTCTACCCTACCAAATTTAGTCTCATCTAGCCCTTCTCTCACAGGTTAAGTAGCTACAATAAGAACATAAAATACAAAGTTTAATGTTAACAAATAAAAAGTAGCCATCTGTTGTCCATAATTATTATTATAGCATGCATTTTCTGTAAATTAATTTGATGAATCTACTCGTTTCACAGTCAGTTTTAGGATATGTAGGCCATATGCTAATTAATTGCATGTGAACATTCAAATTTAGCTATAGCAAGTTAAAGCCTGAATGGGCTTTTCTCTGCAGATGTACCAAAAAATTCCGAATAACCCCATCATCATTCAAAAGAGAACAATGGAATGATGATTCATTAAAAAATGCTAGAAATGCAGTAGTATCTACCGATGGTTATACAAACCTAGATCCCATGCCACCGATGCCGTTCTTTGTAATTAAAAATGAATTATTATATAGAGTGGCAGAACACGAGGGTGAAGTGCGGGCTTTGTTGTTAATCCCACGTACGTTTCGCCGAAACGTATGCGAATTAGCACATGCCCACCTTCTAGGAACCCATCTAGGCTCCGAAAAGACTTTGGAGAGGATAAAACTCAGATTTTATTGGCCCGGGAGTTAATGAGGAGGTCAGGCGATTTTGCTCTTCATGTCCGGAGTGTCAACTTCGCCAGATACCCAGAAGGTCTAAAGCTCCTCTTATTCCCCTTCCCCTTATTGACATCCCGTTTGAACGAGTGGGTATAGATCTCGTTGGTCCATTAGAACCCTCGTTAAAAAGGCTTTAAATATATTTTAGTTCTAGTAGATTATGCCACTCGCTTTCCAGAGGCTGTTCCGTTGCGCTCAGCTAATTCAAAAATATCGCACGGAATTGGTAGGGATATTCGCGCGTGTTGGGATCCCCAAGGAGGTCTTAACAGATCAAGGGACTCCTTTCACTTCAGAAACATTCAGGGAAGTGGCCAAATTACTCAGGATAAAACATCTAAAAACATCGGTTTATCATCCTCAAACTGATGGATTGGTTGAACGTTTTAACCAGACATTAAAACAGATGTTACGCAAGGTAGTTAACGAGGACGGAAGAAACTGGGATCAGTTGCTTCCTCTCGTTTTGTTTGCCTACCGGGAAGTCCCTCAAACCTAAACAGGGTTTTCTCCTTTTGAATTATTGTATGGAAGACAACCCAGGGGGATTTTGGACATGTTAAAAGAAGGTTGGGAGGAGGAGGAGGTATTTCCTACCTCAAATATTCTTGAATATATCGCGCAATTACGCGATAGGCTAGAGAAAATCAGACCTATCCTAAAAGAGAATTTAGAAAAAGCGCAAGCAGCACAGTCACGTTATTATAATAGAAACACCACCATTCGGGAATTTGTCCCCCGTGATCGTGTTATGGTATTAGTCCCAACCTCACATTATAAATTGTTAGCTCATTGGCAAGGACCTTATGAAATTAAAGAAAGAAAAGGACTCATCGACTATTTAGTTAAACAACCTAATCGTCGACCTAGTGAAAGAGTGTATCATATCAACTTGCTGAAACCGTGGAAGGAAAGGGAACCCGATCCCTCCTCCGGACAGCCTAGTTCACTTTTTATGTCCTGTCCTGTGACACCAGAACAGAGGCAAGATCCGAAAAACTTAATTTTGGTTCTGATTTGACGGACCCCAGAACAGAGGCAAGATCTCGAAAAGGCTATCTTGTCTGTACCTGAGGTGGTGGATGAATTACCTGGATGCCGCGTGGATGACCTGTTCGATCGACTGATTGCACATGATATTATTGGACATTGGCAGACCCTGGCACGGCGTGATTGTCAGGAGAGACCTTACAGACTATTCCAGCACATGGAAGGATCATGAGGCAGGTGAAAATGGTACTTTCCACACTGGCGGCACCGTATTAATCCAAAAAAGATTGAGAGAAGCCAAATATTTGGGCTATCTAGTGGGGATGTGAAACCACAATGTCTTAAAATTGAGGCCATCATAAATTGGCCCCGTCCGATAAAGAAGCGGCAAGTACAAGCATTTTGGGATTAGCTTACTATCGTCGCTTTGTGCCACATTTTCAGGCCCTTATCTAATTTGACACGGGCACCTATAAAAGTGGTATGGGATGATACAGTAGATAAAGCATGACTTAAAATTGGCCCCTCAGCACCTGTATTAAAATCTCCTCTCTTCCTTTTGTTCTCCAGACCGATGCATCGGCCACAGGACTGGGTGCCGTGTTGAGCCAATGTATCAACGGTGCTGAACACCCCGTTATGTATCTGAGCCGGAAACTGCTGGACCGTAAGATGAAGTATGCTGCGGTGGAGCGAGAGGCCCTGGCGATTAAGTGGGCTATCACATCATTAAGGTACTACCTATTGGGGCGAGAGCTTTACAGTGGATGTCCCTTCATTGGGAGTCAAATCCTCGTGTCACTAGGTGGTTTTTGGATCTTCAACCATACCGTTTTAGCGTTACTTATCGTAGGGGTTCCTTGCAGGCCAACGCAGATGCTCTCTCCCGGGTCCACAACCTCTCGGTGCAGGTCGCCCGACCGGATGGGTCTGGGCTGGGGGGGTCATGGGCTGAGTTGGAGGCAGTCAAAGAGCCTAAAGGTGAGTGAAATCTCACGAGACAAGGGTTTATCACGTGGTACTTACCTGAATCTCTTTCTATCTACAGAAAACCGGAAGAAAAATAAACACTTCCAGATTCAATTCCAAAATGGCTGCGATGACGTCACTTCCGGTTCCAATCTGATGACGTCACTTCCGGTTCCACACTCGATTACTCCGGTCTACTCATGGTGACGTTGGTTCCGTGGTCCCGCCTCCAATCGTCATTTTCTGCCAACCATTTCCTCTCCCATCATCCCATCTGTTATATAAACACCATTTTGTTACAATACATTATTCACTTTGTACTGAAAAGTCATTTTGAATCATCTTCTTTCATTTCTGTCTGGACGACAATATATGGGGACAACCCCCAAACCTTTTTCTATTTTGAAAGGACTCTTTATTTATTACAATATATATATATGCACACACACATATAAATATTTATTGCTTTGTTTAGTAATATGTATCCGCTATGCTGTTGTACAGTGTACTTTTCATTGTTGCATTTTCCTTAATGGGAAAGCTATTCAAAGCTTGAATATTGTTACTGAATGGCTACAGAATACAATTCCATACTAATACAGAATACAATGGTTACAGAATACAGTTACAAAATGAAATCTTATTGTCACAAGTGTTTGTATCTCTTTTCAGGTGATTATCTGTCATACATTTCAGCATTGGATATGTGTGACAATTATGATGTACATAATTTTTAAACATTTTACCATGCTGAGGTTTTACATAATATAAACATGAAAGGATGAATACTAGAATTAGTATTATAGTAACAGGCAGACCATTCCACAGTTTAGGGGCCCTGTAACTAAAAGTTCGACCTCCCACTGTTATTTTATTACTCCTTGGAATCATAAGCAGACCGGCATCCTGAGATCATAATGTGCGCTCTGGTTTGTGAGTCATGATAAGTTCAGACAAGTAAGCCAGACCTTGGCCATTTAATGCTTTAGATGTTAAAAGGAGGATATTGAAATCTACCCTAAACTTAACTGGGAGCCAGTGTAAGGATTTAATGTTAGATGTTCTTGTAATAATTCTTGAAGCAGCATTTAGGATTAACTGGAGGTTGTATAAAGAAAAGTTTGAACATCCGGTGAACACCGCATTGCTGTAGTCAATCCTACTAGAAATAAATGCATGAATTCAATTCTCAGAATCCTGCTTATTTAGAAAATGCCTTAATTTCCCAACATTTTTAAGATGGAAGAAACATGATTTGGACAACTTTGTAATATGCACTTTAAATGACATGCTAGAGTCAAAGATAACTTCTAGATTGTGGGCTGATTCAGTAAAATTAACTGGGATTCCAACTGAGTTAAATGATGACAGAATATTGTAGTGATCAGCGTCATTCCCTCCAACAATTAGCATCTCTGTTTTGTCTGTGTTTAAAGACAACATTGGAGAAATTTAATTTGATCTAAAGGAAAGGTATAACTGGGTGTTATCTGCATACGAGAGAAAATGAACATTATGTTTCCTAATGATAGATCCCTGTGGAAGCATGTAAAGTGAAAATAGTAAAGGTCCCAGTACTGAGCCCTGTGGGACACCATATCTCACTTCTGTGTATAATGATGGTGTACTGTCAGCACATTTCTGTACATATTGGAATCGATTTGATAAATAAGAATTAAACCAAGCGAGCACAGTGCCTGTAAGCCCAACATCATTTTCTAGCCAGTGCAGTAAATTAGAGTGGTCAGTGGTGTCAAATGCTGTGTTTAAGTCTAATAACATAAATCGTTTACAACCCTTGTTAGTGCCGTTTCTGTACTATGACCAGTGCGGAAACCAGACTGGAATTTCTCAAATAAATTGTAATGCGTAAGGTGTGACTGAAGCTGATTGGTGACTACTTTTTCTAGTATTTTAGAGAGATAGGGTAAATTTGAAATAGGCCTATAATTATTTAGTATGTGTGGGTCTAGGTCTTTGGATTTTTTAAGTAAAGGTTTAATGCCTGACACTTTTAGTGCATCAGGTACTATGCCATGCAATAATGAACTATTGATAATGGTTAGAATAGGTGCTGCAAGAACATCCATTGCACTTTTTTACTAGTTTTGTTGGCACTGGATCTAGGGATCTAGTGGGCTTCATTTTAGAAATTAAAGTTAAGACTTCCTGCTCAGTTACAGGATTAAAATTACTAAAGTGCTGAATGCAAAGTGAGACAGGGTCTGCTTCAGTAAGCTAGTATTTGGTTTGTACTGTGATGCTGAGATCTGGGATCTTATATTTTTAATTTTGTCATTGAAGAAGTTCATAAAGTCTGTACTGCTAATATCTGTTGGTATTTTGCACTGTAGATCTGAATTTCCATTTGTTAATTTAGCAACTGTTCTAAACAGTACCCAAGAATTTTTATTATTGCTATCTGTTATTGTAGAATAGTATTCTGAGCAAGCTTTAAAGAGCGCTTTTTTACATTTTTTTAACACTCTCTGTCCATGCAATTTGAAAGACATATAGCTCTGTTGTTCTCCATCTGTGCTCAAGTTTTCGACACTCATATTTAAAAGCTTGAGTGTTTTTTATTAAACACACAAGAGCACTGTCAGGCGCCGGAGAATTTATAAGTATATTAAATGCTGTGGAATGAGTGTCTATTGTAAGCAAGATCACAGACTAGGTAGATGAAGTGTTTATACACCCACAGGAAAACCCTGTATAATTGAAAAGAAAATGCGGTTTCACAAACACATTGCAAAAGAAAAATTGTTCTGACAGACATGACAGACGTGAGTCTGACTATTCACTGCTTTAATATGGCAGATTGTTCAGAAATACAGACTTCCTGCAGGAAGAGGCAGGTCCAGGTGGACAGACACCAAAAGTGACATCAAAGTTAGTAAAGCTGTCAATCCTCTGGTCTGCGGAGGGAGAAAGAGAAAAAGAGTTAGTAGCTAGTGCCATCCTATATCCTGGTGGGAGATTACCATCTCCAGAGCCCTTAAGCTGTCCCCAATGTGTACACGTGTGACACTATGGAGGGTAATAAAGGGCCCAGAATGCCTCCTGGTTGATATGAATTTAGAAGTCCTAAATCATGATCCACTTTTAAGGATGTGATAGAATGTCAGGAGGCTTGTCATAATTCATTTTGGAGAGAATATGGTAACTGACCTGAAGGAATCGGACCATATTAATTAAAAAAGCAGGCTTGGATTTGTTACTTATTTGACCTGCTGGAGATATTAGAGGGGGACCAAACTGATTGCCTCTAAGACACTATCATCAAGTACTTCCAGCCAAAGAATTAGTCACCTGTTCTGGTCACGGAACTGAATCTGTTCAAAAAAGTAGAAATCCTTCCTAACCGTGGCTAACTCACCTGCGTTCTCTTTGGCGTCCACACTGATCACTCCATAAAAGGTGTTGTCGTCCCTTTCCTGTCTAAATCAAAGTAGTCAGCCAATTTCAATTCCCTATGGTAAGTGTAAAGTTCCCTTTTGAGTAATTCCAGATCCACCTTCTGAGGGGTTGGCACAAAACCCCGGGAGCACGCCATTCCTTCCCGTCACGTGACTGTGACGTACTCCTAGGGTCATAGGGCACAACAGATCCCACAAGTCCTCCCACAGCGACTCCTGGTGGTCCCCAAGGTATCCAGCAGGGCTGTGTATAAACACTACAGAGTCCATAAGGCCCTGCTGGACCTCGGGGCACGATCCTGCTGCCGGAACAGCTCCTCCTGTCGGCCTGGGGTGCGGACCGGCCTGGGAAGCCGGCAGTCTTCCACAATTCCCCCCCCTTAGCGACGACTTCTGGGGCGGAGCGTCCGGAGGGCGTCCTCCTCCAGGAGGGACGTCCTCCTCCGGGCCTTGAGTGCGTTGCCCCCGTCCTCGAGCGAACCTTGGGGGGACGGTGTAGCTCCTGTCTCCCCGGGGACAATGGCGCTTCTCGTGGCCCGGTTGCCGGCAATTATAGCACTGACGAAGCCCTCCTGGTTGCTTCCCTCTGCGGGACCAAAAACACCTCGGGAACTCCGTCAGCGTCGTCTCCGCCTCAACACCTGCCAGGGAGGGCATTACGGCCGCTTGGCTGCCCTCAAGCCTTCTCTCCATTATGTCGGGAGACCCACCTTTCCTTTTGGGGATCTCCCGCTTGATCTGGGGCTTGCGCTCAGCCTGAGGCTCTCCATGGAAAGAGGAGAGCCTCTTTACTGTCTGCACACCCGTTTCCTTCCGTTTACTAGGAGCCGGCTTCATTAGCACTGTCTCGCTCCGATGAACAGCACTAGACAGCTGCACCGGCACGAGCGGCGCTTCCCCCGGCACTCCCATTACCGGCATTACCCCGCACTTAAGACCGGTCGGGTCCTCGAGAGCCGTACTGCTCCGGAAAGCCACGCCACGCGCATGCCCCGGGCCGTTTGCTCCAGTCCCCGACCATTCGGTCATCATGCCCCAGTCTCTTGTCGGGCACACAATGCTTTGACACGCGCTACTCATTCTCAGCGGTGCCCGATCGCACTGTGTCCCCTTACTCTCTACGACACGGGAGGGACTCACCTGTACTCCCGCATCGATCATCTCCGGAGCTTCCCAACCCAGCCGCTGCACGTAGTCCTGCAGAGCCTTTAACGGGGTTGCGGCCGTCGCTCCCAAGTTCTCCACACGTTCCTTCAGCTGTTGTAAATCCTGTAAGAAACGGCGAAGGGGTGCGAGGTATTCCTCGAGCCTCCATAAATCCACAGAGTTAATGTTTACGGCCGGAGTAGTTTGCGCTTCCGCATTTCGCTTACCCTCCGACCGGGAACCAATGAGCACGTCCCCTCCTGGCACGTGTTCAGCTGGGTCGCGCAAAGGCTCCTGGGCTTTGGAGTTCTTAGAGGGACGGCTGGCTTCTACGAGCCGGCTGCGATCTGCCTTTTCTTTCCCAATTGCAGACCCTTCAGCCACAACCCGTCCCTCCTTGTCGATTGCCGTTTGTTTCGGCGCTGGTTTGCACGCCTTCCCCTCCCCTTCCAGGAGGCTCGGACTCGTCAGGGAACGAACGACCTCGTCGGAGGACTCCAAGTGTCCTTCACCTTCCCGACATGCACTGCGGGTGACTAGTCTGTTGTCCTCGTGGGAAGCCTTCGCTAGCCGTCCGCGGCCATTTTGCCGGAGCATGAGGCAGTCATCCGAGACGCCGCTGCGATTCTCTTGGTGAGCGTCTGTAAAACATGATAAAAATAAATCCGACACGTCGGACGTTTTACCTGCAGCTCCCTCCATAGTGTATGGTGGAACCCCCGGACTATCTAGAGAGTCCGAGGCGCTCGACAGCGGTCCGTGTCCCGACTGACGCGCTACCCGGGCTAACTCAGCCCGAATTAGCTCTCGGTCCTCTTCGCTTCCGGTCAGGTAGGTCCAGGACCTCTCGGCGTCCGTCAGGCCCTGCAGCCAGCTGGGACTGACCTTCTTTTTCCCGGTCTTCTTGCCCATGGTCCTGCAGAACGGGATGGCGCGCACAGTTGCAGCTTTCGGTAGCGGGTGGTGTTTGCACCTCCGTGAAAAGATGGGGAATCCCCCGAGGGTTGTCTGCCCACACAAAATTTGTTTTTAATGCAGGTCCTCTGCCAACAGACGGCCAGAGTATGCTGCCAGCTACGCCAGTGTGAAAAAGGCGCTATATAGCGCCCTTGAACCCTCAGGGATGACTCCAAACAACGGATAAAAGTCCAATACTTTTTATTGTGACTCACAGTGCACCAAGCACCTTCCACACTACTCATTCAATAAACTCACAAATACTCAATACTCCTCCTCGCCCAGACACTTGCTCCTCTACCTCCCAGCTCAGCTCAGTGTCTGGACTGAAGCACCGTCCTTTTATAGCCCCTGACCCGGAGGTGTTCCTGTCCCAGCAGTCCACAGTTCCTTATTCCTTCCGGGTCAGGGCAATCAGTCTTTTACTTCACCCCGGGAGCACGCCATTCCTTCCCGTCACGTGACTGTGACGTACTCCCGGGTCATAGGGCACAACAGATCCCACAAGTCCTCCCACAGCGACTCCTGGTGGTCCCCAAGGTATCCAGCAGGGCTGTGTATAAACACTACAGAGTCCATAAGGCCCTGCTGGACCTCGGGGCACGATCCTGCTGCCGGAACAGCTCCTCCTGTCGGCCTGGGGGTGCGGACCGGCCTGGGAAGCCGGCAATCTTCCACAGTGGACATGAACCTCCTGATCCCACCGTGCAGTTTAAAAAGACCTGCCATTCCTGTAATATATGGCCTGTATCATCACCCTTTCAGTGTATTCCGTCTAGTTCTAAACTCATATCTCTATACGTAGATGTAACTTTCTACCACAAACTCCTTAAAACCATTCTTTAGTTACTCATTGAATTCTATGATATATCTCACATGCTGTCCTTCCAGAGAATACAGCAATTTCAAAATCGCAATCCGTGCTCTCAGAAAACTTCTGCTCTGCTAACATAAGCATTTGTTTAAGCGGTTTGCAGACCATCTTCATCTGGTTCCATGGTTGTTAATCCCTACTGAAAAAACAACACCCTTGACTTCCTCCCTTTGAGCCAGTTTTTGCAAAATATATTGTATATGACATACCTTTGTCCCCGGGAAGCTATTCAGTTCTAATTGTCTGTGTCTAAACTCCCTCACCCTCCTCACATTGGGGTCTCCAATTACAAGTTAGGGCTTTTTGGGTTCCAAAAACCAATCCTCCTTTTTCCTCATAGTATGTTCATGTACAATAGGTCTTTCTATGATTTCCAAATTACCCACCGGACAATGGGAAGGCTCGGCTCCAATTGGAGATAGATCTAATTCCACCTCCGTCAACTCCGTTCTCACCTCTATCTGCCGCTGTTCCATCTCCAAATCATCACTCTGACTCACTTCCTCCCCCATGGACAAAACCCCACTCTGCTCTCTCGTTTCACTCCTCAGGTCCATTCTTTCACTCAGTTGCACCTCAACACACAAAACCTCACGTTCTGTCACCTCACTCCCCAAACCACAGGTCGGGGTTGTCCCTCTCCCCCTCATACCACCTCACTTTTCAAACCACTTCCTTCCACCTCCTCACTGAGCCCAACCTACCCTTCCAAAAATGAAAACATCTTAGAAGAGGGTGTTGAAAAGGGACACACCCCTGAAGAGCCAGTACTAGCCACCCTTCCCTCACCCTCAACTAAAAATTCAAGAGGTTCTATTAGAGTAGAATTCTGTACTTTATTCAAGTCTAACACACCTATCAAAGACTTTATTTGCAACATTCCCGAAAACTCCAAAAGCCAGGAACACCTGCCTGGAAACCATTCCCTGTTGACAACCCCCATTCCTTCCATCTGAGTCCTCCTCCTGAGTCTCAATCATCTGTTTGATTCACCTCCTCTGCTGTATAGAATGGTATGAAGAGGAACTGGGGGGAACAAATTATTCATTGGGGAGATCTGCCTACAGTTCCTTCCTGAGTCTGTCAGATCCCTCTCCTTGATCGAATCAAGTCCTGGTGATGAGTGAAGTTCCCCCAGAGTGTTCTCAACCCTGGTGCTCAATGCCAGCTGAGGAGTCCTGGGTTCAATCGTTTTTTGGCTCTGCTTCTCTGGAGATGCCACTGCTTATCGGACGGGTCTTTCTCACTCATGGCCTGGCAGTGTCGTTCCTGGTCTATCCCCAACTCCGGGATGGATGCTATAGATAAAAAACATTTCAACATACCAATGGAGGATTGGGTCAGTTTCATCCTATATCTTACTTTCGCAAAATGTATAGCCTTATTCACCTCATGATCTAGTGCCTCCACCCCCCTCCCTTAATATTACAAATTAACCTTTTGTAATGATCTTGCAGGATTCTAAGATTCTAGTATAACCACTCCCCCAAATTCTTATTTATTTTATTAAGCGTATATTCATTAGGACAGGCTGGTTTAATAAAATTAGCCAGCTTCTCTGCATGTTTTTTCATCCCTTTAGGCACATGATTAAACTTCAAGGCTCCGTAAATGATTTCTAAATGGAGGATACTCTGAAGAATCTTAAAATACTTCTCTCTCCCTGGTCTAATTGACTCAGTAGTGGCTTGTCCATTGGAACCTTCTAGTTCATCTTCTGCTTGAAGTGCAGAGAATCTGTTCTCTATCCTGCAGTTGAACATGTTTGGGTTTCTAAAAGAGAGTAGACCATACAAAAACACATTTAAAAAGTTACTCCCTATAAAACCAAGCCAATACCCTGCCCTATGAAAATAGATAAAAAATACTTTTTGTAAATAAATAAAAATACCACCTCCCCCTTTAAAATCGATTTTAATATATATTCATTAAATAAAATGGAGCTGTGAAGGAAAAATTTTCTTTAAAATTGGCCTACTTACACCCTTCTTCTGTTACTGCCTCCCATCTATTTCGTCGTCTAAAAGCTTCAAAAATTCATATAATAAAAAGGCTCCCCCGCCACCAGGCTCTAAGTGCTAACTAAATAAGTGCTGCCATTTAAGAAAACTATGAAAGTGCTATAATTACTAAATAAGTGCTATAAAACAAAAAAAAAGTGCTATATGTTGAAGAAATAAGTGCTCTACTACTAAACAAACAACAAACCCCGATAAGAATCGAAAAAATTAAATGTGCACATTATTTAGAGAAAAACAAAAAAAACCTTTAAAAAGAATCAGTTTGAAAAGAATCAGTTTGTGAAAAGGCTCAAACAGGGAAAAAGTTTTTCACCCAAAAACAACTTAAATTTTGACCTAATACCATCTATATAAGATATTTCAGCTAATGATTAGGTCTAAATAAAAAAGACCTTCCTCAGAGCTATATCTTACGAAGTGACTGTAGTTTCAGTGTAGTATTTATATACTCTCCTTTGTTCTTTCAGACCCAGGTATCTAATTAGGTCACTTCCAGAAGCTTAATTAGGTCAGCGATTCCTTTCATTCAGATTTTCTATTGTTTTCCAAGTGTAACTCCAAGAAATTTTTAACCAATTTTCAATAAAGTACCTTTATTATCCAATTAAAAGAATCCTTTAAAGATGTTTAATTTATTACTAGCCGAAGCCCGCCATTGCATACGGTGGTGTAAGAATAGGAACGGAAAACGGTGAGAAAGGAATTCAGAAATCAAGAAGAAATAAATACTTCTTGAAATACGCAGTTGTGAATAGGTGTTTTGGTGGTGACGACAGATAATGAGTCGAAAGATCTAACCCTGGAAAAAGCCACGTACAACTGACCATGGCTGAAGACTGGTTGTTAGAATTATTGTGAAGAGTAAACACCATGTGGCCGTGCTTCTGAAATTCGATTACGTAAATATAATCAATAACAACCTCAAAAAGATGTTGTTGTAGAATGTCTCTAACTAATTCCTGCAGCTAAATCTAAAAGACTAGTACTACAATATCAGGTCTGTGCTCCGGTCTTTGGGTATCTGACAGTGCATGTAGAATTTCCGGCCAAGCAGGATTACATGTGAAAGTGATAAATAAATGAGGCTTTCTGAATTTACATAATATGACCATGGCATCCTGCTAGTTTTGTTGCATGTATCTTGAACTTCCTGGAAATGTGGACAGTAATATGATCATTTTGCCTACACGTACAGTACGTTGTAATTTTCAGCGTTTGCTTGCAGTGTGTCTGACAGTCCTTTGTATTGTTTCACGTGCAATTCTTGTTGATCTAATCTGAGATAGTTGAGACGCGCACCCTCTGTTTTAAAATACGCATCTTGGAAGAGGGTGTTCCTCATTGCTAATCTGTACACGTAAAATTGGCATTGAGTAAGCCTTATTCACTTGGCGGTTCTTTTATCGGGAACATGTTGTAAATCTTTGTGCCAGCCAATGTCTCCGTAAGGGAATAAAAGTGGGTAAACCATAAGATCGCAATTCATATTGAATGTGGAAATCTATTTTCAGGAGTTGCCTACAGGACAGATGCAAATGTCCCTTTCGGCAGGCCGTATGCTATCTTCTCTGATAAAAATCGCTGCAACATTGGTGTGACATGTCGGGGCATTGTATCATCGTAAATCCTGCCTAGGGTTTTCCTCGAAAAGCATTCGTACAGATGCTGTTGGATTGGACTGAGAGATTTCATGCATGTGTTTGTATGATTTAGCGAAGGGTTCGATGGTGCTGAGCATAGAATCTAGCTGGAGAAGTAAATTTACACTGCATGCAGAGTTTGCTTTATTTTGTATGTGTACTTCAGAAGCTTGGCGAGAAATGTTGTGTCGGATGCGTGTGGGCGGGGCGGTTTTGAAGAGGAGCCGCTGGCAGCATGGGGAGGGGTTTGGAAGAGAACAAATAGGAATCAAGAAATGCCATGTCGGCTGCATGTGGGCGGGACTAGTTTTGAGGTGGAAGCAGGACGAACCAGAAAAGAAATATATATAAGAGATTAAAACAAAAATAATTTTGTTTAAAAAACTCAATATTCCTCACAAATATCCCATAAATCAACGAAAAAGACAAAAGAACCCCAAAATTTAATGATTCCCCCAAAAACAGCCACAGCCCCAATTTTTTTATTTTATTTTTTATTTAGCCACAATATGGGTATCATTTTACTCCTCTTGCCTCCCTCTGTCCCAATAAATAGTTACTAAACCTCTAAAATTAACCCCCATCCCAAATTCGATTCCTCCTGTTCTGTTTTGGAGTTGGTTGATGACGTTTTGGCTTGCAACGGTCCAGGAGTCGCCACGTCACTCAGGAAGGCCGCGTCATCTCTCGTGGTTACACAGCGTGGAGGTAGCTTGAGAAGGTTCATCTCCGTCAATAATTAGGCCCAAATTTGACTTACGAGTGGTATGTGCCCAACCGCTTTTAAAATCAGACCAGTCCTGCCCCAGTATCACCAGGAGTGGTGGATTTGAGAAGACCGCTATGGTTAATTTCTTTAGCGATCCTCCGCAACTGATGACACAGGTGGCGGACCTGTACCAGTCCATGTTTCCGTGGATGCAGGTTAGACTGGTCTTAACTTTTAACCACTGTCGCAGTAGCACAAACCGGCAGGCAATAATGAAAATGTTGCTGCTGGAATCAAACAAGGCTTCAGTCTTAAATCCATTTACAATCACCACTCCTGTAGGTGGGAGCATCAACGGATTTGTCAGAGCACACCAACCTCCTCTCTCTCGCATCTGCGAATCTGGGGACTTCGGAACAGGCTTCGGCTTGTGAGGGGGAGGCAGAAATTTTGGGTCGTACTCCTTCTGGCTTCCGCTAAGGAGCTGTTTTGCCCTCGCAGTTGGCGAGGCTGTGCTGAATGTTTCAATTAGCCTTATCAGCTTGTCCATATTATTAAATGTTCCCCAGACCTGCTGAATAAAATTTTTCAGGAGGCTGGTAAGCAATAGGAAGCAGGCCACCTGCTCCACAATTTGTCAGGTGGTGTTGTGAAAGGGCTTTAGCAAATGGCCTTATACAGTGCATCTGGAAAGTATTCACAGCGCATCACTTTTTCCACATTTTGTTATGTTACAGCTTTATTCCAAAATGGATTAAATTCATTTTTTTTCCTCAGTATTCTACACACAACATCCCATAATGACAATGTGAATAAAGGTTACTTGAGATTTTTACAAATTTGTTAAAAATAAAACATAAAAAAAATGTACATAAGTATTCACAGCCTTTGCCATGAAGCTCAAAATTAAGCTCAGATGCATCCTGTTTCCCCTAATCATCCTTGAGATGTTTCTGCAGCTTAATTGGAGTCCACCTGTGGTAAATTCCATTGATTGCACATGATTTGGAAAGGCACATACCTGTATATTATAAATTATATTATAACATTATATTATATCAGGGGTTCTCAAACTCGGTTCTGGGGGACCCCTGCGGCTGCAGGTTTTTGTTACAACCAGATTCCTAATCAGTGACAACACCTGATACTGATCTCATTTAATTAGCTGGCATTATTTATCTTTTATTCTACATTCAGAAAAGCACAGCAGCATGATTTTTACATTTATAAGAAACTTAGAAATATTTCTGTTTTTGCTATGGATTTAAATGCTTAACTCTCTTTTTATTATATTTCACCCTTTCTCTGTGCAGTTTGCTCCCTTCATTGAATCTTAATAATGGCAATTAAAAACAACCAGAGCAGAAACCCAAGCAAACAGCACTCAATCGTGAAAGGCTGCAACTACTTTAGTGTCAGCCCCACAAAGTAGTAAATAACGGATTAATTAAACAAGTAGAACACCTAGAAAAGTAGAATGACAATCAAGATGACAATATTATTTAAAAAGAAATAAATACATATACAGTGTACTGTAACTGCTTAGTACATTTTAATACTTTTTTTTTTTTTTTTTTACCAAACTTAGCTTTCTAATTTGTATATTGTTCCCAAAACAGGGAATCTGGGAAACAACAGTTTACTTAATTAGCCCAGGAATCCAATTACAAACAGAGGCTGGTTGGAACAAAAACTTGCAGCCACAGGGGTCCCCCAAGACCGAGTTTGAGAACCCCTGTATTATATTATATTATATTATATTATATTATATTATATTATATTATATTATATATTATCGTGAAGTGGTGGCTCTGAGACTAGGGATCTGCACTGGCAATCGGAAGGTTGCCGGTTTGAATCCTGTAAATGCCAATAGGGACTCTGCTCTGTTGGGCCCTTGAGCAAGGCCCTTAACCTGCAATTGCTGAGCGCTTTGAGTAGTGAGAAAAGCACTATATAATAATTATTATTATTATTAATGCCCTACTTCCTTCCATAGAGCCACCACCTGCAACTGGGTCAAAATGCCTGTCCTTCACCTTAGCCACCTGCTGATCTGGGAATGCCCCATACTTTGTTGAGGACTTAGCCTTAAGGGAAGAAACAGCTCTCCCCACTGAGAGAGCATAATAAGCCCCCTTCGCTTCCCCATAGGGAGCAGCCCAATCCTGTGTGCCCCTCCCAAACACTCCCCGTTTGTGTTCTGGGAGCGGAGCCTGTACCTGGTCTCTCCAAACCCCGGGACGAACCACCCACCCGGAAACTCGGTCACGGTACTTTCCCACTTGGTTATGTTTCAGGTCCTGTCACCTTCTCCTCTGGGACATCATCATCCTGCCGACTATGCATCTGTGACAGACTCGCACAAGAGCCATAGTAAGGTTTGGGGCAACCACCTGTATATTGTTTTCCTGGCTGCTAAACTGGAAAATAAATGATAGTATTGATGTGCACAAACCAGTGTCCAAAACAGAACTGAGAGAAAAGGGAAAGGTGGAGGCTTTTAAAGGTCAGTAAAGGAAGTGACATCAAAGGGGCTGGGACCAAAAGGGTCTTCAACCATAGGCTCAGGCCCAGACATGACATCAAGGGGTCCAGATCTGGAAAGGTATTCTTCCATAGGTTCGGACCCAGAACTGACGTCAACAAGGCCAGGCAGAATTTCCCGTGAAGGGTCTGCAGGAAGGCGAGAAAAAGACTGTTAATCTTACCTGTCTTAATGTTCGTATTGTACAACATATATTAAACCCTAGAGACCTCTATCTGCTGGCTGGTTCGCTGACCAGGGCTGTCTTTCATTTTCACTTATTTAATTCAGCTCAGTTTACCACTAATAGAGGACTTCACAAAGCATCCTTTGTAGCCTTAAAGGACTGTGGCTGCACAAAGAATTATTAATCTTGCCTCTCACATGTTCTAGTAATCAGTAACAATGCAAAGAGATTGAGTTAAAAGTTTTTAATGATGCTTATTTGAATAATAACCTAGAGCAGCAAATATAAGCAACAGAAAGAATTCAACCTGGGTGAGTTCATACAGTCTTCATTCAGTCTCAGATAACATAGCCCAGAAGGCCCAGTTCCTTAGTTACAGATTACATATCCTTAAGTGAAAAATGAAATGAGAGATTTCTTGCCAGAAAGAGAGCTCCTTTACAAGTGTCCAAGAGCTAAGCAGATAGTAAGCTCCATTAAAATGTCATTGGCTCCTCCCAAAATATCAGAAAGGCAGTAACTGAACCAAATACTCCATGTTTGTAATAAAACAGCTCTAGAACTAATCTTAAAACTAAACCATGAAAAAGTCTTATAAAGGCCACTTTCACTGTCTCTTTCTCATCAAAATTAAATGCATGCACCTAGTTTTGCTTCCTCAAAATACCAGAAAGTTACTAAGTCATTATCAAGCAAGCCAGGGTTGATTCACAGACTGGCTATACAAAACATTCAATGGTTCTGCTTTGCCATTCAGCTTTCCCATAATAAACTGCTTTCATGTTCACCTTGACAAATGTTTGAGGCTTAAGGCCTGTGTGAGACTTGCCCGGACACCACCAGTTGGAGACCACATCTTTATAAAACTCACACGTTCCATAAACAAATACAGGTTTCAGTCCCAAACACCACACAAAGCACTCCGCAATAATCCCCACAATGAACTTCTTTAACTCTCAGTACTTCGCCGCCTCTATTCTCCTCCTGGGAGCTTCGTCCTACTGCCACTCCCGACTCTGGCTCCCAGACTGTTAGGAGGCGGCGCCATTTAATTCCCGCCCGGATGTGGCTCGTGACGATCTTCTGGCAGCACTTCCTGGTGTGGCGGAAGTGCTGCCCTTTGCACCGGAAGCACTCCAGGCAGGTTCATCCGCCATCTTGCCTGGTGTTGCGGAAGTGACAGTTCCCCGGGTCCAATGAGGCTTAAGGCGCCCCCTGGTGGTGGCCATGGTTCCCAACAGGCCAGAACCTCTTTGTCCCTTTCCCCGGCAATCTGACACACCTGTTACCTGAAATGTGCCAGCTGAAAAAAAAGCACCACATCCACCAAAAAAAAAAAAAAAATCATGTGGAGTGACATCATAGGATGTATGACAGGAGTGAACCCTGAATCTGTCCACTTTAGAGCACACAAGTGAGTCTAGAGTGAACAGTCATACACATGTTTGGTACCCTAAGAAAGACCTTATGCATACAGGAAAAACGTTTAAAACTCCCCCAGAAAACAAAAAACAGGCCCACAATGATATGTATGAGCAGAGCTAAACATAGCACTATTATGCTGTTGAAATTTTAAATAATAAAAAAAACTTGTCTTATTATTTGAGAAAGATAAGTAAACATTGCAGACTTCACAGTATTTAAAACCAGTTATGCAAAACATGATATTATCAGTGTTTTGAATTGGCACTGAAAAATGTCTGCTTAAGATACTTTTATGACTCAGTTAATGGCTTTGTGGCTTGTTAGATTAAATGGTTTCTTTTCTTTGTGAAATTTCTCATGTTCTTTTGTCTACTTTTTTGATGCCCTTAACCATTAATGACATGGTGCATGTTAACCTTCTGATACAGAAACCTACTCAAGTTTCCTTTGCAAACATGCACAGAAACACTTGTCATTGTTTAAGCCGACTGTTCTTTCAGCCTCAGCGACTAACTCTGTATTGCCTTTTTTTCAGTTTTTTTCATTTTCATATATTGTAACAATCATTTAATGTATTTATGATTTCTTCTTCAAGTGTATATAGATAAACATGTAATTACCTTTCAAGGATATGTCTGTATGGTACTCAAATATATAATGCAAAAAAAAAAAAAACATTGTTCCTCTAAGCCCGTTCTTTTTCCTTTCAGCCATCAAGAGTCATTTAAGTGATGTCTTTTTGTTTAACTAACTAAATGACAGTGTCTTAAAGCTGAATTGAGATGAGCTTCCTCCAGTCAATTCATTAAAGCAATTTTCTTAACAAAAAAGACAGAGTGAGAGAAGAAAAAAAAATCACAACTAACAGCTGTGGGGTTAGATTATGCAAAGTATTCTTTGCAAGCATTACCTCTTTTTGGATGTTATTTTTTTTTCATGTAATTTTAATTATCTTTTCTTTTTTTAAGAAAATAAGGCAAAGTTATTATTTTTAAGTTCAATGGCAAGTCTCTTTTAGATACAGGTGACACCTGGTACCTGTAATTTATATTAAAAGAACATGTAAAATATAAAGTTCCATGAGATTTCTCATTTGATATAACTTTAATTCACCATTTTTAAAATATGGGTTTCTGTTATACTTAAGGTATACAGTACATTAAGATGAAGCTACCTTTCATTCCCTATTGTACCACATTAAACAGCAAATCTTGCATTATCTATTTTATATCCAACCATACACCATGCTGTTATTGCCATAGCACTTGTAAGCAAAGCATTTGCAAAGCTATTTCCTATCTTACTGTACTTCCATTGATATGAAGCCTATTTAATCCACAGGGGCAGGAGCCAGCTCTGAAAACATCAGGTACAAGGCAGGAATCAACCAAAGTGCACATTGATGCTCACACAGCTATGCAGAAGACCATATTAGACTAGCCAGTTAACTTTACTTTTCATCTGGATTATTGGTGTTGTGAAATTCAAATCAATTCTGAAGTTACATTTTTTTATTTGGCACACTTGTTATTTTAGTGACACAAATGTGCTGACATTTTGTTTATTTCTGGTGCTGACATTTTGGGTATTTTTCTTCTTGCTACCAGCCATACTGTTTTGAAGTCATCAGTCCAAGAGACCAGATTTGCCATTGGTACTTTTATTTATTTCAAAATCAGTTTGGGGAGTTGCATATTACTTTAACCTTGATTTTTGGATTTGAGCTTTCATTACTTGAGTTTCTAATTTATAACTTTGCCCATTTAGACTGTATCTCTTTGCCTTTATCGTCTAGTCCATTTCTAGTGTTTTCAGCCATTTGTTCAATCCCTAGGGTGACCCTACTCTCTTTATTATGTAGACTTGAACAAAATGCCCCAAATCCCTGCTATAGCCCTCATATGTTGCAGTACCCTTAATATCCATGACCTCAGGCAATAAGATGGAGCACTAAAACAGCAGAAGACTAAGTTAAGCATTTATTAACATGTATTACAGATAATATGCCCAAAATATAAGCAAAGTGCAAACTGGTAAAATAATATTAATACAACTTGGGTAATAATAAGTTCATAGACTATCAGGTGGCTCTCCATCTTAGTATGTTGATTAGTCTCTGGACTGTCACACCTCAAGGACGAATGGGATGTCATGTTGCAAGGTGACTCTTCTGATCCAGTGACCTCACATAATCTAGACTGCTTTTGTTCCTGTCAGCCGTTTCCCCATTTTCAAAGGATACACAGATGTATTTTCAGACAAACAAGAAAGAAAGTTTACACCAGTAAATAGATTGTAAAACACGGGCTCACTCTGGTTTTCCTTTCCCCTATTACTTAACAAAAGTTCCTGTCTGAACTAGTGGGGTCATAAATATGTCAGATCAACAAGTGGTTAAATAATTTCTTTCCCTTTAAAATGAGATATTGTTAGATATTAATTTTCTGTCTTGTTAAACATTTTTAAATATGATGCTGTTATGTATGTTAAATATTTTTCTCCATTATAGGTAGTATTGGATTAAATATACAGTAGATGTAAAAACCATGACTTAGGAATGGGTGTATGAAGTTTTCACTTTCTTAGAGTACATTTACAGGTTTTTTTCTAGCCAATGTTTCCCCTTAGGTCACAAAGACATGCACTATTATTTGATCAGTAGTTCTTAATTTGATAGGTGTAAACAAGTGTAGATGGATGAATATATGCCAAGCCATGGCCTGGCACTCCTTCCCAGCTGCCTTAACCATTTCTTATTTATTAAAAAATATTTTGGTGCTGTGCAGTGCTTGCCAGTGCTTGCCAGTGCCAATTAAATGTATTTTTACTCCTTACATAGATCTTTTAGGTAGTTCACTATTTTTAAAAGGACTGCTTGCTTTGCCACACTAGTTGGAGGTTGTGCACCTGTGGCACACTTGTGCTTTTTATAATCTTCCCTGCAGCTGGCACTGAAGCTGCTCATTTGAATGATTGAGTGCCAACGTCTACTGTTATTGACTCATCACATATGTCAGCACTGTTACAATAGTGTACTGTTTGCATCTTGCCTACTTTAATAAAAAAATAAATAAGACAAAACAATTTCTTTTAATTGTATTTATTGAATCCTACTATAAATGAGGTAATCTGATGAAATTAATAGAACACCAACATAAAACTAAACATATGCAAGTTGGGCAGTAATAGAAGAAATTAAATTTACTAGCTAAAGTCTTAGAGATGTGAACTATAATGAAAAGCACAGCCACTTTGAGTAACCAAAACATTTTGTGAACTTCAGCTTTTGATAAAAGATGTGATCTAATCTAACAGGAAGCAGTCTAACCCAATAGATGGCAACCAAATTGTGTAGTTGACCATAAAGAGAAACAACTAGGCACCGGCACCGTAAACTTAATTTTAAACGTTTGCATTATTACAAAATTATTGCTTTTCAGGATTACTGTATATCCATTATCACTGTGCTGGTATTTTAAAAGTAAGTTTAAGCTGTTTATTCAATAATCGTTTCAAATTAAAATTATAGCCAATATAGAGACCATAATCATACCTCAAAATAAAATTAGATTCTCTCCCAAGTGTGCCTGTTTAAATTACTTGTTACATATAAGCAACTCGGATACAGAAATAGATCCTTTACATTTAATAATTAGGAAACGTGTTCCATTAAACATCCATCATTTAAAAATTAAACCGTTCCCTATTTGAACTTTTCTTATTCTTAGTGAAACCTGCAGGTACAGACCGCACTCCTTTCAGTTAGTTGGTTAAGTTACCCCGTTCTATAAATCATGCATTAGATTCCAAGGAAGCACACTTTGAATATTTTGTAATTATGAACTTCATTTATCTCATAAAGTCAGAGTGATATTATGCCCTTTGAGGTTGACCTATTCTATTGAATGAAGTGTTAGTTTAACACTGCCTGACATTGTTCTTATTTTTTATTCTTATTTGAGTTTTCAACTGTTCACCTGACTTAGAAATCAGTTATAACATAATAATCACGCCTAGTTACTTTACATAGAAGCAACACAAATATTATTAAGATGGCAGTTCATAGGAATGTTCAAGCGGCTTTCCAGCTGTGCCCAGGGCCATGACTTCAAACAATGGAAGGAGCCAGTCTTACACCGATGTGTGCCCCAAGATTGGTATTCTGTGAGTGCAATGATCTATATTTCATTTATTTATTGCTAGTTTGTGGCCATTTCTTGTATTGTGTTTGAGGTGTTTGTTCCATATGAATATTTTGTTGTTTGAGGCACTTTGGTTAGCACTGCTGCCTCACATTTTTTGGCTACAACAATCAATCCAGCATAGTTGGCAGATGTTTCCCTAGCCCTCAGGGACACTTAAAAGACCATTCCACCATCATAATCGACTTACAACTACTTCAGTTTCTCCTTCCCCATTGAGTTCAATGCATTTCGTGCAGTTCACTGAAGTTTCTGAATATTCTAATGAATTTCGCCGAACTCACAGTGATGCAAACTCTGCAGATTCACTAATCACTAGTCAATCCAGGTTACTGGCAAAATAATGGTAAATTTATCCATAAATAAAGTGTACAGAAATTGAAAGGGTGTAAATACTTGAACCCACTGTAATATAATTTAATGCCAGTAGACCTCTCAATATTCGTTATTGCCTAAAAAAAATAATCTAACAAACTGACAAAGCCTAGAGCTTCCTATAGACCGAAAAGCATTATTTGACCACATTTGCTGTAGAACAGGAGTCCTCAATCATAGTTCTGGAGGGCCGCAGTGGCTGCCTGTTTTTGTTCTAACCTGGTTGTTTAATTAGAAAGCAATTCTTGACAACAATTTAATTTCATTGCTTATTAGTGCTTTAACTCTGCTATGTCAGGTAATTCTCATATCCTATATTTTCTTCCCCTTTCTAAGGTCTAAGGATATCATCCAAATGATCTGAAGGCTAAAATGGATAAGTAAATCTAGTCCTTTACTTTTTTCTCTTCGCTTTCCTTCCAAGTATTTAATTAAACCCAAAAGTGCACGATAAATACACACAGGTGTAAATGGTAACAAGCTAAATGGAGAACTGCTGGTCCCTTTTGTCATTTGCATGTTATTGGTAATTAGGTGAAATTAAAAACCAATAACACAGCTATTTAAGACTAAAATAAGCAATAAGGGTTCAAAATCTCAATGAGCAAGACAAGTAAAGTGAAGCAAAAGTGTTACTTAAGCAATAAGAGCTGCTTATTAAGCAATTGGGTTTGAGCAAAAACCTGCAGCCACTGCGGCCCTCCAGGACTGTGATTGAGGACCCCTGATCTACAACAATGTTTGCAGCTTATTTCAGACCTGGATGAGTTTGTCACTCAGGATGGTCTGTAGCCTGTGGCGAGCTATCACAAACATATTCAAAAATCTTCATTGCATTGAATGGCTAGTCTTTCTGTGCAGGTCATTAAACTACCCATTACAAGCTAAATCCGTTGTTTCAGCTTCTTCATCTAGTTCAGAGTTGCCAGAGCTGGAGATCTGGGGCCTCATGCATAACGCCGTGCGTAGAACTCACACTATAACATGATGTAAGCACAAAAGCGAAATGTGCTTACGCATAGAAAAATCCAGATGCATAAATCTGTGCATTCACCCACTTCCGTGTTCTTCCACTCCATAAATCCCGATCAGTGTGAAAAGTAACGCACGTGCACGTGCCTTCTGTCCCACCCCGTCTCCTCCCAGAATTACACCTCTTTGAATATGCAAATAAATATAAATAGCCCTTAAGCTCAACGTTCTGTGAAAAGGCAATGGCAAAAGCAAGAGGGAAAATATAAGAATTTCAGCGAATACCAAGTGGAGGCAAAGAAAAACGTACTATTTGTTGGTTTAAACAGTGGTATAATCAACAAAAGGAAGTTGATCGAGTAACATAGCATGTTGGAGAAACTTGAAAGCTCAAGTTCACAAAGTTGCATAGTGCCCGACCTAAAAAAGAAGTTTTCACATATCAAAGTCGCCGTGAAAAGGCGAGACGTACCCAACCATCTGAGTGTCATATGAAAGCTTATTAGGGTACAGAGAAATAAAAAAGGCACACAGTAGGAAAAAAGCACAAAATGTTAACTTCAATCTCGAAATTTCCACTTTAATCACATAGTTTATTTTGTCATTAAAGTAGAACATCATAAATTTCACCTTAAAATCATTTAATTTACTAGTTTCTCAAATCCCATCGTAACTAAAGTAGCATGTTAAATGCTTTGTTTTGTATTTGATCTTTTGCTCTATGTGTGTGAATCACTCTTTCTCCGACTGGACACAGAATCCATTACATTCGTGATATTACAGCTCTCTAAAATACTGAGATGTATACGTGATATCTTTTTCATGATGATAGGAGTTAAAGCATGTCATTAAACAGGGGAACACAGTGCGTGATTGTGTGTGACGTTCGATGAAATTATTCTAGCAGTACTGTCTCTTTCAAACGTACTAATCTCCAATTCCTGTCCTTACTTTTCTTTCTCCAAATACCCAATCGCCACACAATCAGCTCTGTAATAGACGTTAAGCCATCTGTAAAATTACAACGATTCTTCAAAACTTTTAAGGAACATTGAAATATCTTTGTAGTACATGTTTAATTATTCTATCCATCTATCCTTCCAGTGTCGCATCAGCCCCAGAAAGAGTACAGCACAAGGTAGGATCAATCCGTGAAGTAGATAGCGCTGCGGAACCGTGTCCTCACAAGTTTAATTATTAACAATACAGATTATTTAAATGAAGTTTAAGTTTTATCTGTATAACATGATCAACATATTTTGCTGCATTTCATCTTAAAAATGATATTGTCATCATATGTAAATACGCGCTTTATAAAGTGGCGCAGGTTGCGCAATATTATAACTGTATTGCAAGTTTACAGTGGGGTAATTGTACTTATAAGTACAAACAGTTCTACAAGGAGCACTTGATGGACTGATTGACTGTGTTTATAGTTCTTGGGATGAAACTGTTTCAGAACCACGAGGTCCGTACGGGAAAGCCTCTGAAGCGTTTTGCCGTGGCTGAGTCAGCATGTGCTTGATGCTGTATACTGATAATTCTCTTTTCGATCAGCTGCTGCTGTGATTCCCCACTCAGATACAGTAATATAAATACTCTGAGTGGTGCAGTGAGAGTAATATGGAAAAAGATGATCCACTGTGGCAACACCTAACGGGAGCAGCTGAAAGAAGAAAAAAAAGGTGCAGTAAGAGTAACAATGCTAAAGCAGTTATGGTATTTGGAATAATATGGCTATTCCCTGGACCATTATATTGTTAAAAGTTAATTACAATCAGATGCATTACACTAATAAACAATATGCGCTTAGTTTCAGTGTATTTATAAAGCCGCATCAGGAAAATAAAGAGTAACCACACAGGAACAGTAGCACTGCTTTGACGCTGGGTGCCGCCAGTCTGCAAAACCGAGCGGAGAACTTGTGTACGACAGGGTATGTGGTACCGTGGAAATTGTGCGTGATTTTACACCAATCATAGGTTTTATACATCGCGATTTGAACGTGGAAACGTTCTTACACAACATTTCTGTGCATACACACCGTTTATGCATGAGGCCCCAGCTGAATTGGGTGCAACTCAGGAGCCCACTCTTGTTGAGCAAAAAATCTGTCATTAAAAATATCCACAATCCGCCCATACTCGCTCATATCTGGTCAGCTACCAGATACCCTAGTAAGCATGTCTATGGCATGTGAGAGATGACATATTACTGTTGGTTGTAACCTATGGGGAAGGAGTAAAAGTAAATGGAGTCTCTGAGTGGAAGTCTAAAATGCCTGTCCATGCACTCTGCAACAATATGTATCACCATCCGGTTCACATAAATAGCTTCCATTTGTGCTTCATCATGCAGTTGAAAAATAAACCTATTGTTCCCGTTCATTTTGTAGTCTAAACTACCAAGAGGATGAAGGAGACAGACACAAAGAAGAGAAATGAAAAAATAAAACACAAGAATAAAAACTGTGAAGAAAGGGTGATATCCAGCACTACCACCAAGTAGAGTAAAGAAGGATATTCTTGGATTTATTATCTACACAAATCATTTTTGTTGTTTTCAAAATCCCCTTGGGGCTCTAACCTGGCAAGCCTTTGAACCTAGTGCTTTGTTGCTTAAATATTTGTCTAACTTTCCTTTCGTTTATAGTATTTACAGTACATGTGATGCAGACCTCAGTCAGTAAATTATATTCTGAATTTAAATTTATAACTGAGTATAACTCTGGCAAATTCTTGTATTTTTCAGGGAAAGGGGTACACAAAATGCTTTTGCATTATAATATAATAAAAACTGAGTGCTTACAAAGCTAAACAGAGGAGTATGGCTGGGAAGAATAAAATTGGATGACTTAACAGGGATCCCATTTGGATTATTTTGATGGTGCAACTTTTTTCCATAAACGCAGAAAGAAAAAAAAGGTCTATTCTGCTTAAAAAGTAAGACAGCCAGGAAGAAATGGGATTCGGAATAGGACCTGACATTGTCTCACTCCATTTATTCAGAGAGCACTCACAGATAGCACTATTACCATACCCATATGAGCAATAATTAGGGAAACATTTATTGTATATTTTGTTATTTCTCACATGGGGCTTTGTAGTCTTGAACATAATGCATAATCCAATTAATTACTAAAGCCCTTGAATGACTGCTCTAAAAGGAAGGATTTGCATTTTTGTTGCAGATGTGAAGCAATGAACAAATTGGCTAAAAAAGGTAAATAGTATAATGTGCACAAGAATAAAAAAAAATAGAAAGGTTCCGTGTAGGTATCAGGAAGCTAACAATTTATTTATAAATAATTAGCACAAATGAAAAAAGGGGCATATTCACTGCCTGAAAGATAAAGCAATATGTCCTACTATTCATTATGAGAGCCAGGATGGTGACAGGTTACTACATTGCAATTTGGCAAAATAAAAGACAGAAGCCTTCTCCACACACTCTGCAGAGCCTATTAAGTATCTAGGAAAAATGCCAACCTGATGGATACCAGAAAGGAAAAATAAGGTAGGGCAGATGTCAGCAGACAAGGTACGGTAAAAATATAACAAAATGACCAAAAAAGTCATGCTGTGAAACACAGCCACCCCCATCGCCTCCTACAATGCAGGGTCCCCTGCTTTGCAGTAAAGATGATGGATAGCAGGTTATTGTATGTAAGGTTCTCTGTGGGGGAAGAAGGGCATGTTAGTCTGTCTATCATATATTAATTATATGTCAAAGTGGCAAGAACAGCCTACATTTTACAGTTGCCTTTGTTAGAGCACTGAAAGTACTGTATAATAATAACATTTCTGATTGTTATGCCAGTATTGCAAGTTAATTATTTTGGGAACTTAACACTTACTGGTGTTAGTGTGAGAGGGAATGATGGTTATTTATACTTTGTAACTCTTTAACACAACCGAATAGTGCTGATGAGTTTCTCACTAAATATATTCTAATTCAGCTATAATCAAACAGTGTCAAGAATAGACATAAGCATCTGGGCGCCTTACAAAAAAGATGAAATACCTAATTTAGTAAACCATCTGGACAAAATGGGAGAGTTGGGGACTAGAGGGTGACAGACTGTTTGCTAGTTAGAAATGTCAAAATTGTGTTAATGTTTGTACTATAAGGTACAGTTGCTGTATTTAACTACACATGTATTGCTTGACAAAAACTCTATTCTGATTAACAGTGCCTTCAGAAAGTATTCACTTTTTCACAGGTTGCAGCCTTATGCTAAAAATCGATTCAATTCATGTTTGCCCTCATCAAAGCAACACTCAGTACCCCAGAATGACAGTTAAAACAGGATTACAGGAATTGTTGCCAATTTATTAAAAATAAAAAAACTGAAATATTAAATTGACATAGGTATTCAATCTCTTTGCTGTGACACCTGATTTTGACTCAGGTGAATCTCATTATATTGCTCATAGAATAGTTCAGATGTTTCTGCATCTTGTTTGGAGTTCATCTATGATAAATTCAGTTGACTGTATATTGTTAGAAAGGGACACTGTCTATATACTGTAAGAATCCAAAGTTGATAATGTATATCAGAGCAAAAACTAAACCATGAGGTTGATGGAATTGCCTGCAGAGCTTAGAAACAGAGTTGTGTTGAGGCACAGAACTAGGAAAGGCTACAAAACAGTTGTTCAGCATTGAATGTTCCCAAGAGTACAGTAGCCTGCATAATTCTTAAATGAAAGAAGTTTGGAACAACCAGGACTCTTTCTAGAGCTGGCTTCCTAGCCAAACTGAAAAATCAGGAGAGAAGGGTCCTAAAAGAGGTGAATAAGAAATCCATTGTCACTCTGGCTGAGCTCCAGTGAACCTGTGTGGAGATGAGAGAGACTTTCAGAAGGACAACCTCCACTGCAACAGTCCGTTAATCTGGGCTTTATGGCAGAGTGACCACATGACACATGAAAGCCCACTTGGAGTTTGCATAAAGGCATAAAAATGGCTCCCAGACTATGAGAAAGAAGAATCTCTGGGTTGATAAAAGCAAGATTGAACTGTTTTGCCTCAATTCTAAATGTCATATCTGTTAGGAATCTAAAACCGCTCATCACCTCCGCAATATCATTCCAACAGTTAAGCATAGTGGTGACAACATCATGGATATGAGGTCATTTTTCAGTGGCAGGGACTGTGAAATTAGTAAGGATTGAAGAAGAGTTGAATGTAGCAAATGTATAAAGATATTATTACTGAAAACCTGCTCCAGAATGCTCTGGACCTCAGACAGGGGTGATGGTTCACCTTCCAATAAGACAATGACCCTAAGCACAAAGCAAAAACAATACTGGAGAGGGTAAGGGTCAACACTGTGAATTTTTTGAGTGGCCCAGCCAAAGCCCAAACTTGAACGTAATCGAACATTGATGGAAAATTCTCAAAATAGCTTACCACTTGTGGTCTTCATCCAAAATGACAGAGCTTGAGAGTATCTGTGGAGTATCTTTGCTCTAAGGATAGCTTGGTAGCACAATGAACAAATTATGGCTTTGCAGTTCCAGGGACCTTGGATCAATTCATCTACAGATTATTTTCTTTGCACTTATGCTTATTTTGAGTTACTTTTCCTAGGATTCTACTGTTTCGTTACATAGGCTAAATACTATATATGCATGCCAGGCTAGCCAGTGACTTTAACTTGTCCCAATATCATTTAATTTGGGTGCATTCATAAAAGTGCCTAGTGCTTGACTCATGTTTGTTATGTCAGCATATATGGATTCTCCTGATACATGTTTTCCCAAAATTCTGTGGCATTTGTAAAAACACCACACCCCTATTACTATTTTTAAATGAGGAATTAGGAGAGATTTTCTACATAAGCCAATTGGCAAAATTTTTTAATTCTGTGGGTGTGCATCGACACTACTACCAACACCCTGCATCTTCAGCTTTTCTATCAACATTTTCCTATTTCTTGAACCAGTTATTGGCAGACCGGGGTGGTGGTCCCCCTCTTTAAGAAGGGGGACCGGAGAGTGTGTTCCAACTACAGAGGGATCACACTCCTCAGCCTCCTTGGAAAAGTCTATTCGGGGGTTCTGGAGAGAAGGGTCCGTCGGATAGTCGAACCTCGGATTCAGGAGGAACAGTGTGGTTTTCGTCCTGGTCGTGGAACAGTGGACCAGCTTTACACCCATAGCAGAGTCCTGGAGGGTGCATGGGAGTTTGCCCAACCAGTCTACTTGTGTTTTGTGGACTTGGAAAAGGCGTTCGACCGTGTCCCTCGGGGAATCCTGTGGGGGGTGCTCTGGGAGTATGGGGTACCGGACCCCCTGATAAGGGCTGTTCGGTCCCTGTACAACCGGTGTCAGAGCTTGGTCCGCATTGCCGGCAGTAAGTCGAACCCGTTTCCAGTGAGAGTTGGACTCCGCCAGGGCTGCCCTTTGTCACTGATTCTGTTCGTAACTTTTATGGACAGAATTTCTAGGTGCAGTAAGGGTGTTGAGGGGGTCCGGACTGGTGGACTCAGAAATGGGTCACTGCTTTTTGCAGATGATGTTGTCCTGTTTGCTTCATCAGACAGTGATTTTCAGCTCTCTCTGAATCGGTTCAAAGCTGAGTGTGAAGCGGCTGAGATGGGAATCAGCACCTCCAAATCCGAGACCATGGTGCTCAGCTGGAAAAGGGTGGAGTGCCCTTTCAGGGTTGGAGGCGAGATCCTGCCCCAAGTGGAGGAGTTCAAGTATCTTAGGGTCTTGTTCACGATTGAGGGAAGAATGGAGCGTGAGATCAACAGGCGGTGCGGCATCCACAGTGATGCGGACTCTGCATCGGTCTGTCGTGGCGAAAAAGGAGCTGTGCTGTAAGGCAAAGCTCTCAATTTACCAGTCGATCTACGTTCCTACCCCCACCTATGGTCATAAGCTATGGGTAGTGACCGAAAGAACGAGATTGTGAATACAAGCGGATGAAATGAGTTTCCTCCGCAGGGTGTCTGGGCTTTCCCTTAAAGATAGGGTGAGAAGCTCAGTCATCCGGGAGGGGCTCAGAGTAGAGCCGCTTCTCCTTCGCATCAAGAGGAGTCAGATGAGGTGGCTCAGGCATCTAAACAGGATTCCCCCTGGATGCCTCCCTGGTGAGTTGTTCCTCTCTGCTTAAGCTGCTGCCCCCGCAACCCGAAATCACATAAGCAGAAGAAGACGGATGGATGGACGGATTGAACCAGTTACATTGTCATATCAGCCTTATATTTACATCCGTCTTGCCTCACCCTATGAATATCCTATTTAGCAATGCCATCTTCTTCTAAAACTTTCACCACCGAAACTGCCCTTTCAAGCTTCTCTACTAACCCAAACTTATATTTTAAATAAAGGGTTTTTTCTAGGGCACTTCTCTACACATTTCTCACTAATTTATAACACTAGGGAGACATTCACAATCATGAGAGAAACACATGGGAGATGACAAGTTCTGCAAAATATGTATGAACAAGAGCCTGCTTTGCAAATATTGTGAGAGGGAGGCACTGTGCTGGCTTCCTCTGATTGGTTGATTTATAAACCACTACTTGATTAATAAGCATGACTCTTCAAAAGGATTGTTTGTGTACTCATTTTTAATGTCTATTGTTGTGCATCATTTTATTTTTTTTGCTACCTTTTTTTTTTTTTAAATATCCCCATATATTTTTGGCCTGTCTTAATTTTCCGTAATCTGTTGTTCTATGAACGGACTGCAAATCTATACCAACAATCCAATCCCATCCAAACAAATTTCAGCTATTCTATTTATATTATGGGGCGGCACGGTGGCGCAGTGGGTAGCGCTGCTGCCTCACAGTTAGGAGACCCGGGTTTGCTTCCCAGGTTCTCCCCGTGTTTGCGTGGGTTTCCTCCGGGTGCTCCGGTTTCCTCCCACAGTCCAAAGATGTGCAGGTTAGGTGCATTGGCGATTCTAAATTGTCCCTAGTGTGTGCCCTGCGGTTTGCTGGCAACCTGCCTGGGGTTTGTTTCCTGCCTTGCACCCTGTGTTGGCTGGAATTGGCTCCAGCAGACCCCTGTGACCCTGTAGTTAGAATATAGCAGGATGGATGGATGTTTATATTGTATAGCAGAAAGACCCTAGTTCTGTATGTATATATTTTTATACACACAAAAAAATTTTAATGGCATACCCACAATTCAAGAGAGCACCACTTATTTTTAAGCAACTGTGTGCACTGTTACAATGAACGGAGCACATTAAGACCAAACCCTGTGTCATGTTGTTTGTTAGCTGCTGGAGTTGTTGAGCTGTAGAATTGTCAATTACACATGCAGTAAGACCCATGCTTATATTGGCAGGCTGTACCACCAACTACCTACTCATGCAGGGGTGTGCTATTGTAAATGTGAGGAACTCTGACACGTTTCTGACTATGTACTCATTTCACTAAACAGACCAGCAACCTGCCAACCTGCAATGCCCAGTAGAGGGTCTGGCCTATGGATTTCAAGTCCATTATAGCTGCTCTGTGTTATTAAAGGTACTGTCTTTGATCTCTTGTTGTCTAGCACATAACATCATAGCCCCAAAGCACTACAGAATGAGCAAGCACCTATTTTCTGTCTTGATCAATATCTATGGGGGATTATGTTTGTCTATGATTATTGTATCTGCTGTATATAAGTTATATATGAGTATTTGAATAGAGTTCACTTAATTTCCACTTTCTTCAGAAATGGCTTAATATGATGTACATTATACCACTGGCAGCTGTTGGAGTCAAAAATAACCCTATAATTGTAAATAATTGTTGATATTACTAGTGGAAGATGTTGAGAATGACTTGGAATTGTAGGAGCCATTCTGTGATTGCTTTGTTTACTGATTGCGATTTGTTTGAAGCTCTACTTAAATGTGATCAGAACACAATTCATCTAAAAAAGTATATATACAGCTTGTATACTGTATATATGTAGTACTGAGCTAAGCAATGGTACTGTGGTATTGAACTAAGCAAGTGTTGTTCTTTCTCTTACCCTTTAGTAAAAACACTTTTTGAAATCCCCAATGCCTCAGAATGAAAAACATGCTTATGTTTGTTGTTTATGACTTTAACAGTAAAAGAAAAGGAGAAGACTCTTTGAGTAGCACCTTTTAGAAATCCTTTAAATTGCTTTGCTTAGAATGCCAGTCCATTCTTGAGTGACAGTTTTTGATAAGATAAAACATTGTCTCTCATTATGAGCAATGTTTGCTGCATGCTGGAATCCATTTGGAAATTGACAACATTTCATTGTCATTATATTTGTTTGCTTTTTCGTGTTTTTCTCTTTGACCAGTGATCCATGACAGCTGTGACACTGAATTTATTCAGTTCAATTAATTTTAGTATGTTGCTTTTCAATGAGTATCAGCTTAGAGCACTTGTACACATTTAAAACTATAATGCATAATAGATAATTATTAAACCATTCAAGATTTATATTCATTAACACAAAACTGAAAACATAGTAAAATAATTTAAATGATTAAATAAATGACAATAAATGGTCTATTAATATTAGAAAAAGAAAAAAAAAAAAACATTCCTGAGGACAGTCAATGTCTGTGGGTTCCACAACAAGATTATCATTTGACTCTCCAGTTTCTTTGCTAATTGTAAGCAATATATGTTTTTGTGCAGTTGCACATTATCTTTAATCATACTTTTTTGCTTAATTTTTATATTCTTATTGACAACACTGTAGCATTAGTATGTTGGTGCTCATCTGGAACAAGGTGATTTCAACAGGTGCCTATGCCTGACTTCATGAAACTATGCTAACCCTAACAGGCTCCACCATAAAATTTTGCATACAGGTTGATAAATGTTTTGTATGTCTTTGTTTGTAACTTAAGCAAAGCAATGTAATATTAGTATTTCATTAGTGAGAAGCATTCATGTTTACCCCCTAGGACTAAATCAGGATAGTGAATTTTACAACAGGGTTCGGGAAAGTACCTCCAACAATTTTGGCAAATGTTTTTCTGCAGGACTCTCTTAGTCAACCCTCAAAGGAAAGCCAAACTGCCAAGCTGGCAAGCTTCATGGGGGCAGGTTTGAAGGTATTCTTTGCTCCAAATGATGAAAGACCAACTCACACCATGAACTGAAAAGGACAACACAGTGAAGAGCACAGCTTGGCAGCCATATTGATACAGGCATGCGGTCTGTTCTGAAGAAAGCGGACCACAAAATGATGCCTTACCTAGAGACCTTTTATAAGTAACTAACACATCTGTGTGCCGCCAAAAGCTACACATCAGCATTTATCAGGTTGTATGGTTGCCAGTATTCAAATGTACTTTGCATGTTGTTATTATTTATGAATATTATCAATTATATATTTTTTAAATTGTAACTTAACTCCTGCTTGCCTTTTACTACACCTAATTGCCTGAGGTTATACATGTAGAAAAGTAGTTGGGGAGAAGTTATATGGTACAATACCTTATAAACAAACAGTGGTAAGTCAGTGAGATTAGAGGCATTCTAATAAAGGGTACATATTAATAATACAAAAAGGGAAAGTAGAGTAGTACATTGCTCTACCAAGACAAAACAGTACCGTTCGTATCTTAGCTCCGTTCATAGGCTATTACTAGGGCATGTTTTTGACACCACATGCTTGTTATTGGGCAGTGCTGATGTCTGGTTTGTAACTAAAAATCATTTTTATGTGACAGCTGGGTTGAAATTGATATTTTAATGTCTTTGTTGTAAGCTAAGTCCTTAGTAACACACCCAAAAAGACTGTACCAATTAAAGAGCAACCTCAAATCCTGGCATCTTAGCCAGTTCTTAAATAGCTAATTATTAAATGACCTTAATTGACAGCAAACAATTAAGGCAAATTATACACTTTATCAAATTAGCAAATCAAATAACATGTCAATGAAATTACAGGATGTATTTAACACAATGAATGACCAGAAAATTTGTATAATTAGGATACTTTAATCAATGCAGTTGGGACTAAAAAAAATTAGCAACTAAGGAGAAACAAATATGTGAATAACAAAAATCCCCGAACTTATAACCAGTATTAGAATAAAAAAGCAAAAGGAGAAAGAAAAGTAACACTTTATTCAAAACATTTTTCCCAAAGAATCCCTACAACTAAAATAAACTTAACTGGAAAACTATTTAACCAAGTAAACAGATTAAAACATCAACTGCAATCTACACCAGAGAACATGAAGAAGAAGGCAAGATTAAATCACATGTAAATATTCATACATATGTCAAAAGTGAACATTTAAACCAAGAGAATTCATTGAAGGAGCCAGAGGCTGCAGACAAACGCAACAGAATGCATAGATAATGGCACAACACTCTTCTCACCTGTTCTGAGGCTGATTCCTACCTCCTAATGAATTTTCCTTAATTCCATAGTATAAGCTAAATGACATTATGAGCCAATAATTAAGGTGAGCAAAATTCTTAACTCGAAAAGAGGAGGGGCCCTTACCAAACTACCACCACCTTGCAATTGAAATTTTTGGGATTGAGACTGGAGTAAAAAGAACCTAAAAGGGTCACTTGCAGTATGCTATGAGCTTGAGATGATCCCATGTTATCTGGTCTTAGTATGGTATAGTACAGTAACAAGACTAATTCTGAGGTTTACCACTGTTGTAGTATGCCTAGAGCTGCAGACTAGCAGAAGATTCAGACTAAGACTAAGTGCAGTTGCAGAGTGGACCTTGGAGTTGGAAAAGGAGAGCAAAGTTGTGTACTAACTTAGTTCACCTCGTGACTAGTTTAACTTACTTATTAAGCCTAGCAATGTTCAAAAATAAATTCTGAGCACATCAGACAAACTATCAAAAAAGCACTACTCTGCCACTGAAAAAATATCAAAACCATATTTTATATTTATATTTGGGCAAAAGTTTAGCTTGATACTGAATCAAACATATTTAACTGAATACTATAACCAAGACAAGTGATACATGTAAATATTTATATTGTGGAATATAAGAAATAGAAAAATATGCATCAACATACATTTACCTATTACTCAGTAGAAATATGAAGAGTAGGCCTAGGTGTTATTAATTAACAAAAAAAAAAAATTCATCCACCTGTTGAAAAGTACACATTGAAAGACACTGCCATTTTCTTTCATGCTGTAGCCATTGGGAGTGTTGTGGAGGTATCAAATCTATCAAAGTTTACTTGTCACACACAGTTATACACATATTGCAAATTGTGCTTAAATGCTTTGTTAGAAGTGCAGTAAAAATATAAATAGAAAAAAACAACTACCCCTCGAACACACATTAATACATCTAGTTTTGCAGGTGTCCTCTAGGTCTTACATAAGATCTCTCACAGCATGCATTATATAGAACTTATTCTCTACTGTGAAGTGTGCGCTGCAATAAAACATTCTGTATGAATACTTTTCTTTCTCTGACTAAGTATTTAATATGCTTGGATTAATTCAGCTATTAGATAAAGCTGGGAGCATAATGAATGACAAGTATTAACCCTTTTGTTACTATATTATCTACCATTTTGGGAAATGAGTTATGAAGAGAGACATGCTTCAGATACAGTTCTACTGAAATGTATCTCTCAACTTCATTACTTTCCATATTCTTTCAATAGATTTCAGGGTCTTTTCTTACACTCAAATAACACTTAGAATAATAATAGTGACATATATTTTGATATGATATTGGGCTATGTTATGTTAGGTAGAATGCCCAGAGGGGACTGGGCGGTCTCATGGTCTGGAATCCCTACAGATTTTATTTTTTCTCCAGCCGTCTGGAGTTTTTTTGTTTTTCTGTCCCCCCTGGCCATTGAACCTTACTCTTATTCGATGTTAATTAATGTTGATTTATTTTGTTTTATAATTGTGTCTTTCATTTTTATATTCTTTAATATGTGAAGCACTTTGAGCTACTGTTTGTATGAAAATGTGCTATATAAATAAATGTTGTTGTTGTTGGCTGCAATTTTTTATTAATTGTGCATAGGGATTTACTTTCTTCCCCCTGTGCTTTGCCTCTTTAAATTAAAAACTGTCAGAGGACAAGATGGTAGTTGACAACCCACCTCATTTAAGTAGCAATCAGGTGGTTAGCTGACCAGAACAAGGAGAAACACAAAGCCAAAACAAGACTAGCTGCCTATTAGATAAACTTCATATTGCTTCCTTTCCTCTTTGCATGTATCACAGTGCATATGAGGGAGCATAAGCAAAGAGCAGCAGCGTCTCCCACAGGCACCTATACCTTCGCAAACACCCGAGTAAGTTCAACTGAAGTAAAGCCGACACCTGACCAAGAGAAATAACTGGCAGTTTGAAATCTAAGTCGATTGCACACCGGGTGGTGGAAACTTAAAGCCGACGGTCCCTTAGTGAATTAGTTGAACGCGGAAAAAGCCAAAAGCACCGAAGTTAAAAAACGAAGATGATATCAGTGCTAATCGTAATTTCAATCTGTTCTCTGCCTGTTGAAGGCACGTTTATACAGGGTGGTCCAGGTCTAATTATGCAATCATGAAAAGGCAAACACATCGCACCTGCTGTTCAACTGACAACCGTCTCCCTGCCATTTTGGAATGCAGGGCAGGTGCTGCCATCTATCGGCAACAAAAAGATCACTGGGATCTCTCATTAGGAAACATAATGTTAATTTTCACTCATATGCAGATGACACCCAGTTATACCTTTCTTTTAGATCAAATGTAGTTTCTCCGATGTCTTTAATTAGTTGTGTTAGTGAATTAAAGGAGTAGATGGATGAGAACTACCTATCTTTAAACACCGATAAAACAGAGATGATACTTGTTGGAGGGAATGATGCTGATCACAACAATATTTTGTCATCATTTAGCTCAGTTGGAATCACCATGAATTTTAGAGAATCAGCCCGTAATCTAGGAGTTATCTTTGACTCTAGCATGTCATTTAAATTATACAGTACATTACAAAGTTGTCCAAATCATGTTTCTTACATCTTAAAAATGTTGGGAAATTAAGGCATTTTATAAATAAGCAGGATTCTGAGAAATTAATTCATGCATTTATTTCTAGTAGGATTAACTACTGCAATGCTGTGTTTACTGGATTTTCAAACTGTTTTTATACAGCCTCCAGTTAATCCAAAATGCTGCTGCAAGAATTATTACAAGAACAAGAAAATACAAACAAATCACTCTAGTTCTTAAATCCTTACACTGGCTCCCAGTTAAGTTTAGGGCAGATTTCAAAATCCTCCTTTTAACATATAAGCCATTAAATGGACAAGGTCCAGCTTACTTGTCTGAACTTATCATGACTTTCAAATCAGAGCACACATTAAGATCTCAAGATGCCGGTTTGCTAATGATTCCAAGAATTAATAAAATAACGATGGGAGGTCGAGCTTTTAGTTACAGGGCCACTTAACCAGTGGAATGGTCTGCCTGCTACTATAAAGCCGCTTTTCCACTGCATAGTACGGCACGACACGGTTCAGTACAGCTCACCTTGGTTCGGCTCAGTTCAGCTCGGTTTGCGTTTCGACTGCAGTTTAGTACCACTTTAGAGTGGGCGGGATTATTCACATGTCGTTATAGTTGCGCCGCCTCTACTGCCGTGACACCGTGGAACTTTTACAACAACACGCAGACAACGACAACACTTTAGCTCGATGACGCGCAAGGTTAAGCATCTAAAAAAAGCACATCACTAGCTAACTTTTATCACTGTTGCAAAGCATAAAATGAACTTAACTGCCAGTGTAACATTAAAATGCTGATTCTATATATTACAGATCTTCCACATTTTGCAAAATAGTCGCCGCAACAGACCATCTGTTTGGACATTTAACCGTGCTTCAGAGTGGTGGGATGTGATTGTTCCCGGTTTTACAAACACTCAGTGGCTGGAGAACTTTCGAAACTTCCGCGTGTCTGTACCTTTAAAGAAAAGAATAGCCAGTGACGCAGTAATGACGATTTTCTCCGGCCAATCAGTGACCAGCAGAGTTTACACGTCACATTTTGGTAACGGTTCGGCACGCTTGGAACCTCGGCTGAGGTGGTTCTAAAAAAAGGACCACGTACCAGGTACTGTTCTCAGTGGAAAGCCCCGCAAAAGTGAGCTGTACTGAACCGTGTCGTGCCGTACTATGCAGTGGAAAAGCGGCTTAAGAGATGCCCCTTCGGTCTCAGGTTTTAAATCCCGGCTGAAGACTCACTACTTCAGTTTAGCATATCCTGACTAGAGCTGCTGATTAACTGTACATACTGCATCTCTGTTGTTAGTCATTAGCACTAAAACATAAGTAACAGTTATAATTTGTTACTAACCCTCACCTATTCTGTTTCTCTTTTCGGTACTCAAATGTGGCACTTGGTGCCACGGCCCACCTGCCAAGTTGTTTTGTCTGTGTTAGGTAAAGTCATCCCTGATGGAGGATCACAGGAATCGAGGGATAGAGGGGACCTTTCCTCGGACTGGTTGGCCCAGCGCTGATTAAACTGTGGAATGGCCAAATGTGGGAGACAGCTTAATGGCTGAGGTCTTCAGGACTCTAAACAAATCCAAATCATATTATGGGATTTCATCTACTGTTAAATTCTGCTCCATACTTGTAATTTTTTACATTTTTTATACTGTATTGAGGATTTGTTCTATTCTGTGTATTGTATTGTATTGACCCCCTTCTTTTTGACACCCACTGCACGCCCAACCTACCTGGAAAGGGGGTCTCTTTTTGAACTGCCTTTCCCAAAGTTTCTTCCATTTTTTTTCCCTACAAGGGTTTTTTTGGGAGTTTTTCCTTGTCTTCTTAGAGAGTCAAGGCTGTTAAGAGGCAGGGCCTGATATAGCCCATTGCGGCACTTCTTGTGTGATTTTGGGCTATACAAAAATAAAATTGTATTGTATTGTATATTGATCTTGTTCTGCTGTTCACTGAGACACCACTTAGACCTGAGGATCGCCTCTTCTCAGTACCATACTACGTAGTCTGGTCTTGATCTGCTGTTAGTATGGTACTATCTCATATAAAATTCTAACTTAAAAGGATTTATCTGTTCTTTTTCTGGACTTGATCATAAGATTTATTGAACATTTACAGTTTGCTTGAATACAGAAGTTTGTATATGGCAGGATGTGGAAGAGAGGAATAGTCTGTAGAACTACTGAAATGGATTAACAGTCTGGAATGTGCAAATTGGAGAATCCTCCCGAATATAACTTTTTTACTGCTCTGAAAATAAAGTAAAAGCATGAAAACCATTATAAGACAAACATTATAAATGTTTCCATGGGAGCCCTTTATCCTGACTCGCTCCTGATCTTCTTCTGTTGACCTCCAAACCCACACAAACTTCTTGTCCACAGTCCACCTCCCAGAGGTGACCCACATTCCTCTCCAGGGGCCTCATATATAAACAGTGCGTACGCACAAACATTTTACGCTCAAATCATGATATATAAAACCTAAACTTGGTGTAAAGCCATGCACATTTTCACACTACTTCAAACCCTGGCGTACACAACTTCTCCGCTTGGTTTTGCAAATTGGTGGCACCCAGCGTCAAAGCAGTGCTTTTGTTCCAGTGTGGTTTCTCTTTCTTTTATAGATCCACATCCCTGACACGGCTTTATTATATACAGGTACACTGAAATTAACCGCATAATGTTTATTAGTGTAAGGCATCTGATTGTAATTAACCTGTAACAATATAATGGTGCACAGAATGGCCAAACTATTCCAAATACCATAGCTGCTTTAGCGTTATTACTCTCACTGCACCACTCGGAGTATTTATATCACTGTATCTTAGTGTGGAATCACAGCTCTACAGCAGCTGGTCAGAAAAGAGAATTATCAGTATACAGCATCTAGCACACGCTGCATTAGCCATGCTGCCTATTTGAACTGCTCCCATATGGCAAATGCTTCAGAGCATTTCCTGTACTGACCTCACGGTTCAAAAACAGTTTCATCTCAAGAACTATAAACGCAATCAATCAGTCCATCAAGTGCTCCTTGTAGAACTGCTTGTACTTATAAGTACAATTACCTAACTGTAAACTTGCGATACAGTTATAATATTGCACAACCTGAGACACTTTAGCGCATATTTACATATGATGACGTTATTTTTAAGATATAATGCAGCAAAATATGTATATTACATTATACAAATAAAATGTTAACATCATTTAAATAATCTATATTGTTAATAATTAAACATGTGAAGGCACAGTGTTGCAGCGCTAGAGACGGGCTGGTGTCCCGTTCAGGGATTGTTCGTGCCTCATGCTGTATTCGTGCTGGGGCTGGCACGACGCTGGCAGGATAGATGGATAGAATAATTAAACATGTACTAAGAAGATATTTCATTGTTCCTTAAAAGTTTTGAAGAATTAGAGTTCTAAGCTTACAGATGGCTTAACGTCTATTACAGAGCTGATTGTGTGGAGATTGGGTATTTGGAGAAAGAAAAGTAAGGACAGGAATTGGAGGTTATTACGTTTGAAAGAGACAGTGCTACTGCAATAGAATATTTAATCGAAGGTCGCGCACGGCGGGAAACAAGAAGAATTCTAAATGGGACACCAGCTCGTCTATGCCACTGTTGCCTTATGTTTAATACATGCTTTAATTCCTATCATCATGAAAATGATATCAAGTATACATCTTAGTATTATTCAGAGAGCTGCAATATCACGAATGTAATTGATTCTGTGTCCTGTCGGAGGAAGAGAAAGCCCGTTTAAGAAGCATGTAGTGATGCACACACATAGAACTCATAGAAGAACACATACAAAACAAAGTTTTTAACGTGCTACTTTAGTTATGATAGTATTTGAGAAACTAGTAAATTAAACAATTTAAAGATGAAGTTTATGATGTTCTACTTTAATGACTAAATAAACTATGTGATTAAAATTTAAATTTCGAGATTAAAGTTGACATTTCGAACTTTTTTTCCCACTGTGTCCCTATTTTTTTTTTACTTTTATCTTTACCCTAATAAGCTTTCATATGACACTCAGACAGTGGGCTGTGACTCGCCTTTTCACTATATCACTCGATCAGCTTCCTTTTGTTGTTTTTCCACTGTTTATACCAACAAATAGTACGTTTTTCCTATCCTCCACTTGGTATTTGCTGAAATTCTTCTATTTTCCCCTGTGCTTCCACTTCCATTCACAGAATGCTGAGCTTAAGGGCTATTTATATTAATTTGCATATTCAAAGAGGCATAATTCTGGGAGGAGTTGGGGAGTGGCAGCAGGCACTTGCACGTGTGTTACTTTTCACAATGACTGGGATTTATGCAGCGGAAGAACGTGGAAGTTGGCAAACACACCGATTAATGCATCTGGATTTTTTTGTGCGTACGCACATTTCTGCTTTTGTCTGTACGCCATGTTTTAGTGTGAATTCTACACACGGAATTATGCATGAGGCCCCGGCAGTGAGCTGTAACATGAGTCAATTCACTTGCAAACTTGCAAATATGTCACCAACAATACTCTTGTGTAAATTCTCTGGTAAATTCAATATTAAACAATAGGTCTCTTGTAAGACTAATAATCTTGTTTACTGCTTTTCTTGCAGGCAGTGCCCAGCTATCTACATAGGTGAAAGAGGGAGATGGCTAGCAGACCATTTCAGGGAGCACATTAAAATCAAAGATCTTACAAAGCCAATTGTAGAATACTTCACATTCCTCACTCATAGCCTTACTAATGTATCTGTTTGTGTACTTTCACAGTGTTTTACTGACACTTTTCAAAGTAAAAACAGAAGAAGTTAAGCTCATTCTCACCCTGGAATAACACATTTCTCCAGGTCTTAATGATTGAATAATTTTTTAAACCCTCCTTTCATCTTCTCAAATGGCAGCTTTTTCACACCTACTCTCACCTTTCCCTTTTCAGTTGTACACCCGATGAAGGCTACACAGACAGTCTTTAACCTTTACTTTTCCGCGTGGAAATAACCTTTAACTCATTTTATTATTAAACATTTTATCAGACTTACAAGAGACAAACCTCCAACTTTTCTCATTATTGAGTAAATACTACACAGCTTATAAATAAAAGAATATTTTGTGAGATTCAGTCTCAAGTGGTCATGCACAGAAGTACTCTCTTATTTCATAAAACCTATCTCTGCTGATAAAGTGAAAGAAGAAGAAAGCCACAGTATGAACCATAGCTTAAACTACATAGTTTATGTAGAAGTTGATTTATTCCGTTAAATTTGGCTTTACATTTTGTTTAACCATTACTTTGGATATTACTATATTCTTGCAAACCCTCAAAGATGAAAATGTCCCTCTTTTTAAAGACTCTCCAATGTATCAGTATTTTATTATGCATGCATGTATGCATAGTTTAGCAAAGACCTTTACCTTCTCAAAATGAATCCCACAGCATTCATTAAAGTTTACCTAAATGCCACGTTAAATTTATAATTTTTACTAGGTTCTTGGTCTGCTTCTTTCAGCTAAAATACTGCAAAATATGATTTCAGCCTTAAATGTGTCATTAAAAACAAATTAATATGATTGTTAACTTTGCATGCTTAAAGCAATAGTATCAAAAAATTGTAATCTTTTTAGTTAGCCAATAAAAGGTGTCATTTTGCTCGACTTCCCAGAAAATGAAAGAAATACATAGCCTTTTAAATGCAATTTAATTCCATTTTTAGAATTTTCAGGACACAATTTGGTACAGGAACAAGCATATGATGCAATGCATACATAAAACTGACTTACAATATTATTTCCAAAATACATTGTGTTAGAATGTTGTAGATATCTATACAGATACATTGTATAAATTGAACTTTATGTTTTCTGGTGGTATTTGTGGTAGTAGTATATTTCTTTATCCGGAATAGAACAGAAAAGTGATTATCTTATTTACTTCATCATGCAAAAAGACATGGTCAGTGTAGATGCAACAAAACACATCATGGTGTGGTGATATCTCACCATGCAAAATGGCTGCTTAAAGGAAAAATAGATATTTGAATGATGTTCCACTTGTTCAAACATAAGTTACACTTAAAAGATTTCCTAGAAAGACACAAAAACACATGACACACATTTTACACATTCAGTGCACAACATTAGGATCCAAAAACACCTGTATTAAATACCAAATAACAAATCTTTAAATCCAATAGGGAAACTACAAATTTCACAACACTCTTTTCAGACAGTCAAAAAGAATGTTTGGTATGTTGATTGACAGCATACCTTTAAATTCAGAAAGGTAATGATTTAAAATTTAAAATATATTAAAGGTTGATCTGAATCTGCATCGATATTACAGGACCTCATTGAGTCGACACTTGCACCTTGGCAGCATCTCTTAAGACACTGGTGGATTTAGTTCTGAAATGTTGTGAAATTCACTATTTTTGGCCTATTTTAGTCAGTTCATGTTTTGGAAATTTGAAACTTTGTTTATGACATAGAAATCAGTTGTACAGTGTGGGCATATTTTTCTTCTTTAATTTACACCAGTACACCTTAGTGCTGGGGTTCAAAATGATTTGGTCCTGAAACTGCAAATGTAAATTGGCAAGTTTGCACAAAGCATATTTTTGCCTTCTTTTATCACGCATTTCTTAATAGTGACAACGGGACCCCTATTTTAAATGTTCTTCTTAAGGATAAATGCTGCTTTTTTCAATCTACATACTGTAGCTCATTTAGGCCTGATTATATCGAAACACAAGGTGAACTACCACAGCAATGCAGATGACACCCAGCTTTATGACCTTGCTGCTTTGGCAACTCTGATCCAGCATCTTGTACAGTAGTTCTGAATAGTAAATTTCTCAACCTAAACAAGGAAAAAACAGAATCTTGGTGGTTAGTAAAATAAAAATAATGAAGGCATTAGAAATAAACTGGATCCCTTAGCACTACAGTCAAGGCAAAGGTAAAGAATTTAGGTTTAACCATGGATTCTGACCTAAACTTTAAATCACACATTCACCAGATTACAAGGACTGCATTTTTGTCTACTTAAGGAACACTAATGCAAAATGTTGAGAAATGAAATTCACAAAGTATTTTTTTGTTAACTGGATTACTGTGATGAACTCCTGACAGCAACATCTCAGAAAGACATCAATCACTTGAAATTAGTTCAGAATTCAGTAGCAAGAGCCTTATCCAGAAAAAGAAAACTCCAAGTAAATCTCAACATCATTACATTGGTTACTCATGTCCTTTAAAACAGACTTTAATAATACTACTAATGATATGCAAAACCAGAAAAAAATGAGAAAAATACAAAGTCTGGAAAAAAACAACTTAAGAAATTTTATGTTGGGTAGAATGCCTGTTGGGGCTGGGTGGTCTTTTGGCTTTGGAACCCCTGTAAATTGAGTTTTTTCTCCATCTTAACTGGACTATATTTTTGTTTTTTCTGTTCTCCAGGCCATCAGTCCTCATCAGTGGACTCAACTTTAAAAATGTACAATACAATATTATATATAAGGTCTCCTTTAACTAATATTGGTTAAATTTTAATACTTATTCATTGTTATTAAGCAAGAATAGAGAACTTTGACATACATTATGTGTAAGAAAGTGTGCTATAGAAACACATGTTGTTATACTGAAGATAATCAAACATTGTGCTGTGCCTTTCACAATGGATATGATCACAGGGAATTTTGAAACACCATGCAAGAGCTGAGAAAGCTGTGCGGGGTGGGGGATGTAATAGCAGGTTGCTTGCTGTTTGCTGCTTATCCACACATTTACAGAACAAACAGATGCTGACAGAGAAGTGCAAAGCGATTTAAGGTGGGACGGATCTTCAAATGTTTTCGTAGGCTCTGGTAATTCTAGTGTTAATTATTAATAATATAGATTATTAAAGTTTTATTTGTATAATATAATAAAATTATTTTGCTGCATTTCATCTTAAAAATTATATCGTCATCATATGTAAATACACGCTATATAAATTGGCTCAGTTTGTGCAATACTGTAACTGTATTGCAAGTTTACAGTGAGGTAATTGTACTTATAAGTACAAGGCGTTCTACAAGGAGCAATTGATGGACTGATTGAGAGCGTTTATGTTTTTTGGGATGAAACTGTTTCTGAACCGTGAGGAAAGGCTCTGAAGCGTTTGCCGTATGAGAGCAGTTCAATAGACAGTATGGCTGAGGCAGCGTGAGCTTGATGCTGTATACCAATAATTCTCTTTCCAGTCAGCTGCTGTAGATCTGTGTTTCCCCACTCAGATACAGTGATATAAATACTCTCAGTGGTGCAGTGAGAGTAATATGCAAAAAGATGATCCGCTGTGGCAACCCCTAACAGGAGCAGCTGAAAGAAGAAGAAGAAAAAGGTGCAGTGAGAGTAACAATGCTAAAGCAGCTATGGTATTTAGAATAGTTTGACCATTCTGTGGACCAATATATTGTTACAGGTTAATTACAATTAGATTCCTTAAACTAATAAACAATATGCGGTTAATTTCAGTAGCACTGCTTTCACGTTGGGTGCCTCAAGTTTGCAAAACTGAACGGAGAACTTGTGTGCGCCAGGGTTGGAACTACCATGAAAATGTTCGTGGCTTTATGCCATGTTTAGGTTTTATACATCGCGATTTGAACGTGGAAACAGACTTACGCAACATTTTTGTGCGTACACAAAATGTTATATATGAGGCCCCTGGTCACCATGCTACCTCCTGACACTGTAGCAATTGACGATTCGTTTGCTACTTATTTATTTATGTTTTGTCCTCCATGCCTTTCTAAATAATTCATAAAAAACTTTACTGATTTGTTTGAGCTACTGGACACCCTGAATTCCCCTGAGGGCATAATTAAAGTATCTATTTATCCATCTTATGTCTGCCCTTACTAATAATGCAATTCAACTTAAAGTTCATGAAATACAAAGCTAGCATTAATTTGACTTGGAGAAAGAAGAGCATGTGAGATGGTACATTGTGGACACAGCAAGCCACAAGTGAAGAGCGCAGTGCTAAAATACAGCTCACTCACATTTTAATAGTTACTGCAGTTCTGAAATGGCAAGCCTTATTAAGGTTATGCATTCGTTCTTAATATGAAAAGTCTGCAAGAAGAAACCAAACCATCAATAAGACAATGATAAAGAAAGTAATAAAATGATAAAGAACAAATTGAAGTAAGCATGCTTGGGATGTGAAACCATTTAAGGTACAGTAATTTAAAAGATATGCCCTGGGGAAAGACACACTGTATAAGGATCATTACACTTTAATATTCCTCATCATAAGAATACAAACTACTGTATATTGTCCACATTCTGCAATAGTACTTATGGACAAACATTAAATGACCATTGGCTTTGCCACAGATAAGATGAAACATAGCTTTAATAAAATTAACTTTTTTGGTATACTATTAGTTGTCTTCACACAAACACAAATATTATGTTTTGAGTGGAAAATAAAAAAGAAGAATACAAAATTGAAAACACTGGTTTGCACCAAAACCCTCCCGTGTGCTAAATCTATTTCTGAAAGTATAATTTCTTGACTACAAATCATTTCTGTGAGATATTGGATTTAGTGGAAAAAAATGTGAAAAAAGAAAGATTTTTTTAACTAAAGTTGCATTTATTTTATAGGATAACTATTTGCCATGCTGAGAATATTATTTGAAGGATATTTTGAGCTGAATAATAACTTTATTCTTATTGTTAGTATAAACAACCAAAAGTCAATATCTACATTTGCTAAACATTTTTGCTCTTAGTCTGTCTTGTTTTTATATCTATTCATATTCTATTAAAACACCCAAAAAATTAAATGCAGTTGCTTAGAAGCTTAGACAGATGCCATTTTATTGTTCTGAAGAGAGAAAGTTGTTGTTTAGGTGATTTTTTAGGTTGATTCATCCATTATCTTGACCTGGTAGCACGTGTAACAAAGGCGCTCTATGGGCGCCTGACCTGACACAGAAAGACACGGAGGCACGTATAAAAAGTACAGTGACTTTTATTTTTCTTCAGCTGTGGGACACGTCTTCTCCGTACCACACAGCCCAAACACAGTCCCAAAAGCACAAAGCTCACAAATAATTCTCCACCTCGCTCCACCACTCCTCCCAGACAAGCTTCGTCTCCTTCCTCCCAACTCTAGCCCCTCGAGTAGTGGTGGCTGGGCCCTTTTATAGCCCACCCGGAAGTGTTCCAGGTGATTAACCACCTGGTCCTAATTGCACTTCCGGGTGGGGCTGAAGACTCGTCCAGCCGGGCTGTGGGAAGCAGACAGCCCCCCCTAGCGGCCACCCCGGGCCCCAACCAAGCTGTGGAGGACTCCATCTCCCATGGAGCCCTGCGGGCGGTTGGGGAATCACCGTCGGCCAGGGATGCTGCCACCAAGCGTCCCGGGGTAGGTATTGGACTGCCCATGGCGGATCCCCTAAAACATAAGCAGCAGGGGCGTCCCTGCCGGGCATGGGACCCGGCTGTCCTTCACACATGTAAGCAAATGGTAAAAGAAAACACACTCTTCCTTTATTGAAAAAAGCATGCACCACAGTTTTCTTGGGAATAAAAAGGTGGAAAACATTTTCTCTTACTACATAGCACTTGGGTACAACATGAATATAAAGATACCTTTCCTAAATTCTCATTTGGATTTTTTCCTCAAGGACATGGGAGTGGTTTTTAATGGATATGAAGAGAGGTTCCACCAGGACATCGGTCAGATGGAGGGACGTTATAGTGGAAAGTGGAAGTTATCAGACATCTTTTGGTCATTCCACTGTGAAGCATCTTCAGAGGATTACAAGAGGAAAAAGCTACCAAGTCTAAATAAAAAAATAACATTTTTAAAAATAAATTATCTTTATCTTTCAAAAACTGAATGTGATACTGCAATTCTGTTGTCAGATATGGATTCAACACTCTCAGATCTACAAAGAACACTTAATATTTTCGACATGGTCAAAAAAAAAATGTTTTGCAGACCAGTATAACCTATCCCAGCATAACTTCAAGCAAAGTAGGGACCATCCTTGAATGAGACATTAGTAAATTAGCCAAAAATTAGCAAAGACATCAGTACTTTGTTGCAAAATAAAAGAAGAGCTTCAAGAAAAAAAGACTTTCTTTGAGCTTCCATGTTTGAGTCTAATTTGCTTAATGTCTGCATTCAATGGGGGTTCTACCTCCCCTCAAAAGTGCATTCTTTTAAAAAAGTGACCAAAAAGTTTTGAACCAACTTGTGTTTCCCCTTATCAAAGAGAACAAACTCTATATAGCCATACAAATAAATGTACTTGTCTCCTTTTAATTTTGAATACCAAACAACACCAGCCAAAACAAGCCTATTGAAAACAAATCATCATAGGAATGTCGTTACATCTGAACTCAGGCTTCTGAAAGCAAAAGGTCGACGGCTTGAACGTCTCTATAAGAAAACTGGTCTTACTATCCATAAGGAAATGTTTAATAATCATGCTTTGTATTATAAGGAGTGTATTAACCAAACTAAATCTGCATATTACTCTACCATTATTCGTTTAAATGAGGATTCTCCCAAGCTACTGTTTTCACTGTTCAATTCTTCTTTCAGGTCACCAGATTTTTTACCTGCCCACCTCTACTCATCTTCCTTTTGTGATTCTCTAATGTTATTCTTCATTGAGAAAATTCACAAAATACACCAAGATCTGGCCTCTGATGTCTCTTGTAGTTCTCCATTTGTAATCCCACTCCCATCACACTGTTTTTCTACTTTCCAGCTTCCCTCTGTCACTGATATCTCAGATCTCATTTGTAAGTCAAAACCTTCTACTTGTCAGCTCGACCCCATTCCTACAGTTCTGGTTAAAGCTTGTTTACCCTCTTTGCTTCCCCTCATATATGCTATCATTTATTCTTCACTTACCACTGGAACTGTTCCTACTTCTTTCAAAGTTGCTGCCATCACCCCAATATTGAAAAAAACGGGTTTAGATCCCAATAATTTTGATAATTTTCGTCCTATCTCTAATTTACCATTCATTTCAAAAATTCTCGAAAAGATAGTTGCTGCACAGATCCACTCATATTTAACTAATAATAATCTGTATGAACGGTTCCAGTCTGGCTTTCGCCCCTTTCATAGCACTGAAACAGCACTTATAAAAATAACCAATGATCTCCTTATGGCAGCTGACTTCGGTTTACTTTCCATTCTTATTCTTTTGGATCTGAGTGCAGCTTTTGACACTATTTCTCACCCCATTCTACTTAGTAGGTTAGTCTCAATCGGTCTCTCTCATACTCCTCTAGCCTGGTTCAAGTCATACTTGTCTGATCGTACTCAGTTTATTCGATTGAAATCATTCACTTCTCAGTCCTTTCCTCTGGTCACTGGCGTCCCCCAGGGATCTGTCCTGGGGCCCTTCTTTTCATTATCTACCTTCTCCGCTTGGATATATTTTTCGTAAATATAATATTCAGTTTCACTGTTATGCTGATGACACCCAGCTTTATCTGTCCACCAAACCTGATTCTGCTCTCCCCCCATCCCTCACTCTCTGTTTAGTTGAACTAAATACATGGTTCTCTTTAACTTTCTGAAACTCAACAGCAATAAATCAGAGCTTCTCCTGGTAGGCTCTAAATCAACATTATCCAGAACTAATAGTTTTTCTATTGCTATCAATAACTTGCCGGTCTCTGTTTCCCCATGTGTGAAAAGTTTGGGTGTCATCCTTGACAGTACTCTGTCTTTTAATTCACACATCAATAATGTCACTCGGTCTGCTTATTTCCAGTTCGTAACATCAATCGTCTCCGTTCCTTTCTTACTCCACAGGCCACTGCCATTCTTGTTCACAGCCTTGTTACTTCTCGGCTTAATTATTGTAATTCACTTCTTTTTGGCCTTTCTCAAAAATCAATTCATAAGCTTCAACGTGTTCAGAACTCTGCTGCCCGTATTATCACCAGGACCCCTTCTATTCACCACATCACCCCTGTTCTCCAGCAGCTCCATTGGCTTCCGGTCAAATATCGCATTAATTTTAAAATACTTCTGTATACATTTAAGGCTATTCATCATCTCTCTCCTCCATATCTCTCTGATTTGGTACAGATCATCATCCCATCTCGGTGTCTCAGATCCTCTTCTTCTCTTTCTCTCTCTGTCCCTGTCCCCCGTCTTGCCACTATGGGGAGCAGGGCTTTCAGTTGCTCTGCTCCTCGACTTTGGAATTCCCTACCTCCTGAAATAAGAAACATCACCTCTTTCTCTCTTTTTAAGTCTAGACTAAAACTCACCTATTCAAAATAGCTTATCCCACATAACTTTCTCCATTTTCCTATCTTGGAACTGTTTTATGTTTTATGTTTTATGATCTTGTAAATTACTTGCTCTTTTGCCTGCTTTTTATTTTCTTACTTTTATTATTATTTTTACTGTGTACAGTGTCCTTGAGTGTTCTGAAAGGCGCTTTCAAATAAAATGTATTATTAAGTCTCTCATTTATCATTAAAATTATTTTATCAAAGAACCCTTGTGAGTCAGGTGTTCTGACTAAGCAGTAGCAAGTAATAATTTAATTAAAGGGGTCAGGAGATGAAGCAAACTCAAAAATTATTTGTGGGGCCCTTAGCAAAGAGGGACAAACTAATCTTTCAGCAAGCTGGAAAAAGTTAAATAAAAATCACAGGTTTTAGCAATATGATACTCAGAAAACATTAAGGGAAAATATGCAGAAACTCACACATTGAATGTTAAATTGATCCAAACTCAGATAAGGAGGAAACACCTGTGACGAGCTTTCTCTAGTAATGAAGGCATGCATTTTGCACTCTCTAGAATATCCAGGAGAAATCGCATAGGCACCAGTCAGTGAGGGAGCTCTGAAATGGTAGTGCTTGCAGGAATTCAAAATGTCAGGGGAAGACAATAAAAAATTATGTTTTTCAAAAGTGAAAATAGAGAAAAACTAATTATTTATAAAAACAAAACTCCATGAGTCCAAAAAAACCCAACTTTAGGCACGTAGATGTCCCAAATAAACAAATTAGTAAAACACAAAATCAAATTAACAAAATAGATCGTTAATAACCCTATGAGTTGAGGAGTAAGTCCAGGTGTTATGAGTTGCTGAGCTACACAAAACTCAAAACCCAGGACAAGCTCAAGCACAAACTCAAGAAGTAGGGTTTGCAGCCTGAAAGATCATAAAGTGCTGAAGACTTCTAGTTTAAAAAAAAAAAAACAGCAAGGGGAAGGGTACCTGTGTAAAACCCCTGGCTCAAATGTCAAAACAAAGTTCCTTAATATTTTTACAGGTTATAAGCAAAGAAGAACAAAAGGAGTCAAAAAGGTTAGACAGAAGTTAATAAAAATCAAGTTTGCAATCCAAAAATCTAAATCCAGTAACCACAATTCAAAAAGAAAGAGTGAAAAAAGCACTTACAACTATTCAAAAAATCTAACTCAAAAATAGTGCTAAATAAACATAAAAGAACCTCAATGCCTCCATGCATAGGGCAGCCACACAGCAGTATTAGGAGGCTCCATCTGACTAGGCTCAACTCATAAACGGCAAGGAATTTAACAAATACTATGAACTAAATTGAAGTACATAATAAGTATATAAACATAAATATGCAAAATACGTATTAAAGAAAAAATACAAAAAAAAGGAAAGACAAAAAATGTTTGGCATATTTAATGGAGTACACAAACAGCAGTAAAATGAAAGAGGTAAAAATAATAGACACTAGAGCCAGAGATGAAACCCTGACTACATTGTGACACCAGGCAGATGTCTTCTTTTGCTAATATTAACAATGTTATAATTCAGGAGCTGCAAACTTGTCATTCCCTGGTGGGCGTCTCACATCTTTGGGATCATACCACCGATTTTATTGTTTTCTACAGCTGTTTGTATCAAAATCAATTAATCAAGTAAGTACACATTTACCAAAAAGCTATTAATTTAGTCATATACTGTATGTTTGTTAAACCAATCAAGGATGTATAGCATGTACTGATGTATGAACAGTATGTTCATAAAATATTAAAAAGATTGTAGGAAATATCCTAGTGGTTGCCAGTATGTGGAAGGTACTGAGTAATGTTTAAAACTTTCTGCAAGCATCTGTTCATAGCTATGATGTATAAGGAATTGGTAAACTATTCTACTTCGCTTTAAATTAGGAAACTATCGTATTACACTTTGCGATTTAATAGAAGGTATGTTCTATATACATTAGCAAAGTCACAAATAAAAATTCCACAAGGTCTTTTCTCTGGATTTTTCCAGATGTCTCAATTATAAGACAACTGAATTTGCTTTTGATTTCTCCATTTATTACCTATAGCCCAAGCCAGTAACTCTCAATGCTAAAATCGATTTATTCTAATACGTGAAGCAGAAAGATTACATATAATTTAATAATAGTACAAACCCCCATTTTCATTTAGTTTATTACTGCAAAACTACAAATATTTTTGAGATTTTTTTTTTCATAGGCTAAAGGAGAAATTAACATCATTTTGAGTGAAAACGTGACAGATGTCAGGTTCAGTTTTATATCCAGTGAACTCTGACTATAGAATGTAGCTTTTTTACATACGTAAAAATAAAGTTGAGTTTGCTTTGCTTTGTTTTGCGTGGTATGACTTGTTTGAAAGTTAATAAGCATTAGTAATAGTTTAGCTTACTAGTCATATCTAATTCCAAATCTTAGTAACAGTATTACGATGATTTATTTCTTGTTTATCATAAACACCACATAGAGATGAATCACAATGGGGACACAAGAGAGTGGTACAAAATTGAGATGCATATATTGGTCTTGCTTATAGTAATGAGATTAAAAAAACAGTGCAATTTGAAAACATTGGAATGAAGTTCCTGAGGTATCTGAGAGTTAAAGAAATTATTCCTTTTATTAACAATCTACTTCAGTTTGTTATTTATGCACATCACCTTTTATAATATAATGCTACCGTGGCTGGGTGTCCATCCAAGATTTTAAATCACTAGTAGCTCGCAAACCATTTGGCCTATTGACCTGAAATTTGGCACACATATACTACGTGATGTCTACTATCTGCTTTCCGGGTGATGATTGCCCTCCAAGGTTATTCCTCTTTTTATTTTTATTTTATTGTAGAATCAACTCTCGGCAGCAGCCCGCACGGCCACCGTTCTCATTCTCTACCACCTTCGCCGTCACTTCCCCTACCTGTTCATATCTTAAATCATTCTTAAGGCAGATTGAAGACTTAAGTGCCAGCTTAAGTGAAAAATTAAGCAAAAACGTACTAAGTAATTGCAACACAAATACTGACTTAATCAGTTTTAATGCAAAAAGATGCCAACAGAAGAAGAGAAGAAGCGTGCCGCTAGAGTGGAGAAAAAGAAGACATCAACCTCTGAGCAAATGAATTCCAAATGTACAGAGAAAGAGTATGAAAACTATGAATGCTCAAGTCAAGCAAATTCAAGTGTATGCGCCGTTACTGGTACATATATACTGTATATTATAGATGTTACTATTTGTGCTCATGTGTTAACTTTGGTTTACCGTTTGCTGTGCACCATGCAATGCATATGGCTCAGCTATATGCTGTTTGGTATGGGAATTGTAAAAGCGGTTCAAATGTTTGTGTTGTGCCATCTATTACTATGACAAATGTAACGCATCTTATTATTACAAATGTTTATGATGTGCCATCTTTTGGAATGACAGAGACATAGCAACCAGATGGACACACAGACACCTATCCTTTTATTAATATGGATATGCAGTGTTTATAAATAGATATACATTTTCCATGTGTGTAATACAAAAAATAAAAAAAGCACATTAATGTATTGTGTAGCAAATAGCTGTATTTGAAAAGATTAAAAAAATACGCTATCTACTTATGCTTGTACAATTATACCAGTATCATACAATTTCACTAGAAATGGTAACCGATTTTATAAGTAGAACATGACAGATGCCAAATTTGCTGCACAGGGACAACTTTACACTCCCTCTTTTAAGAAGCAACTTTCTCAATCTGCCAGTTAATTCATTATACATCCCTGCTAGATTGATTTTAATCTTGTTTTATTAGACTGATTTTTAATTAGAAAGCTTGTTTGAAACTTAAACAAACTGATCTGCTTGGACTGGCCTTTTCAGTAATCCCCAAGCTTAATTAAAAGTCAGCACATGATCATAATAAAAAGAGACAAATCTCATTGATTAGTGAGGTATGTGCAATACAGAAATACATCATTTTTCTTTTGAAACTCAACAGCGTAAATACAACACATTGATTGAGACAGCTTCATAAACATTTGCTAATTCAATTTGTGTATATGCTATGTGTAATTGCTGGTGAGCTTTGAAGTGACGTTTTTCTAGTTATGCAGGATTGCCACTTGAATTCAGCAATGAAAATGTCCTCCACAATATGGCAATGTGTTGCTCATTTATGTTTAAGACAAAATATAATTAATCAGCAATTCATAAATTCTGTAAACAACTGCCAAGTGGCGTGGATTTCCACTTTAGGTTTTGATTTCCTTTCCCTAAACCAGGGTGCTGTGTCAGCCAGATAACGTTTATTTTAAATGACACCCATTAAATCAAACATTAGTGTATTTTTAAAGCCATAGTTTTGCCCACCACATAATGGTAATGCATTCAGCACATGTATCCTGTGGTCTCATGGGAACCAGAAAGCAACTGCCAAAATGAATGCAAAAGCACCAAAACACTGCAGAATATTGAGCCTACCAACCTTAAAACCAAGACACATGCAAGACACATGCCAAGAATGGTTGCACTGTACACTTGTATGAAAGCTATCTGGCTACGAGAATGCATTTATAAATGCAAACACATTGTTGTTCTCTGTGTGAAACCAACAATTGCTGATATTTGCAGTTAACAATGGAAGAATAATCTAGAGGATTAATCTAGAGAATAATCTAGCTTAATATCAAAACCCTTAATATCTTATCTTAATATTGAGATAAAGTCAAACTCAAGAATCATCAGAAAACAATGACATTACACAAGAGGCAGCTTACTGCTATAAAGGGTATCACAGAGATGGTCCAATGTCTTTACGATCCTTAGTTCCACAGAAGAAATATCTGTAACAATAGGAAAAAGGATATATTTTTCTGTTAAAGATATCAATTGTTCAATTAATTTATGTTTAAAATTAGCTCACTTGCACATATCATGTTGAGTCTGCTAATCTATTCCCATGAGCTGACAACTTTCCTTTATTTTAATTTAATGATGCAGTTATTCTTTAGTGTTAATAATTGCTAATAGCTTCCCATGTATTTGAAAGCCTTATAAATACAAACATACAAGTAAGTGTAAGTCCAGTATTTAGAAGGAGGTTGTCCAGTTTTCTGGGGACATTCCTGACTCTAGAAGTGGTTGTGAGAATACCCCTGGAAGTGACTCCAGGTCAGATATTAAGCTGCATGAGAGATTCTGTTCTTGAAATGTGTGAGGTAAGGTAAAACATTTGCATTTGAAAGATGTGTGAGAAAGACTGAGAATGGATTACAACAATAAGTAACAGGAACAGAAAATGTGTTATGAGATATTGGAGTACTTGTGTATTCAGCTCTCATATTTAATTTTATATAATACATACCCTCACCATTGCAATAGGTTTCTGGCTCATCTATAGACGGAGAATGCTAGGGTAACAGCCCCATTGTTATCCTCTAATATATTGCCACCATTTCTAACTTGCACAATATTTAATATATAGTATTGTTTTCAGCATTAAAACATTTTTATATTAACATCTTTCAATCTTCAAATCTGCCTAAAATACAATCTTTCAACATAACATTTCTTGTACTACATGTTGGTTTGTTAAAATAAACCTGGATAAACTGATTATCTAACTAACCCCTTTACTCTATTTACTCTATTAATTTTACTTGCTAATTGAAATAAGGATACCAACTTGTGGAATTCCAAAACAAGATCTCATTAAATAATGTAAGTCAACCATTTGAACAGAACCACACAATAACATTTTTGGATATAGAAGGACAATTAGACCTAGATGAAATACACACTTATTCAAGTTAGGATGAAACATACTGCAAATCTCAACATCATATGCATTTCAATTCTCTCAGTCATATACAATTTGCCCAAAGAATTGTGTATGAATTTGTTTCTCTTGCACATTTTACAATGGCTAATCTGCAGTATTTGTAAATAATGTATTTAAATTACATAACTTTGTAGCATTTCTGGCCTCCATTTTTTTCAATTGTTAGAGAGCTTTTGCTAGGCTAAGTTATACAGTTAATGTTACCTCAGACTTCCACTTCAAATCTAAAGGGAAAAATGGAAGGATTAACTTTTTGTAGAGTTTAGGGTGCTAGTATACTGTTATCCTGTACTCTTCAATGTATTTTTGTTAACAGGTATTATAATTTATAATTAGTTTTTGGACTTGGTATAATTTTAAGAAATTGATATTTATTACCTTTGTCACAACTTTATCCTTAGTTGGAGAAACGTTGTAAAGAATTTTTCATTGGCTTAGCTTCTGACGAAGTCTTTGTTTTGGGTTTTTAACTTTGGTTTCAATTCAGGACTTCTCATTTAATTTCTCCCATCATAACTTTGACACTGATTTTGTGCCTCATCTTTTTCGCACTCACAATAGCTACAAGTACCCTTAACAAATATGACAAAATAGAAAGGGATTTTGATGTCTAGACAGGTTTATGGATTCATGCTTTTGTTTTAGCAAAGTTAGAGAAAGGCAAAAAATAAAAATTGAAAAAGTAGACCAGGAGAAGAATGAGAAATCCTTACTCAAAAATAAGTAAACCAATACAGTGAAAGCACCAATACCAAATATAAAAACCAAAGGTTGTTGTGAGAAGAAACTACATAAGTCTTTTAAACCACATAAAATCAATCACTAAGCTGAAAAATTATTTTGATTGCAATTCGGGTTTGTGGACAAAGAGGTCCATAGTGACTTAAATAGCTGTGACCCATTGACATCATTCAACACAACTTCTGCAAGTGATGTACTGTATTCCAAAATGTGATGTTTACAAGCATGTTTTAAATCATAAAAAGTAAAAAAACTGTTTTGAACAAGTCTAACCCACATATTTCATAACAGCCTTCAATTTTGCCAATTTTTTTCACCTACAAATGTATTATTGTTAAATTAAACTGTACATCTGTAGAAAGCAGTGTACCAAAATTAATAAATTCTGTGTATACTAAAATTTTTATGAATATCACAGGTAAAGAGCTGTCTAGAATTTTAGCTTTTTAACTATTTTTATGGTCTCATGCACCAAAACTTCAAAGAGGCATTCATTTTTCAAAAGAGATCGAGAAATTAAACTCCATGCAGGACTGACGCCTACACTTTAAGGTAGAAGGGAACTGTAAGACCCTGTGCCAATAAACAAAACTATTTTTAATTATTAAGGTCCAAAGTGAAAAAAGGCAATATGTCTAAAAGCAAAGGAGAACTAAAACTCTAAGAAAGGCATACTTAAAAAGAGATCACAATTAAAACCTACAGTTCTGAAAACAAAAAGTAGGAAACAGACTCAAAAGTGAAACAGTAGAAAATCTAACATAAAGGTTTCAAGAAAATCAAGGCTTATAATATCCAGAAACAAAAGGTGAACTGAATAAGACAAGCAGAAAAGCTAGTACCTCATCAATAGTTTACTGCATGCTAAGTTCTTATTAGATCACCCATGGTAGTGTGATGAGGCCTTGCCCCCTTAGGCCAAACATACAAATAACAGGAAGTGTAACAAGTAAAGAAAAACACAAAATAGTGAATGAAGATAAAAATATTAAATAAAAAATCAATAAAGCTGTCATCTAATCAGTCAGTAAAACTATTATTGTAGGAGAAGAAGTAACATAATCAGTAGCCTAAACGCACATAATTATGACACTACAGTTTAAGAATACATTCCTGTGTCTGACTCCAGAAGGGAGTGACATCACAGAGCTGTAGCAGCCAGTGTTTGATATACAGTAGATATCACTACCTGGTCTACGCTAACTGCCCGTTTTGTGTTCTGCAATAGCAGAACATTCACAGATGTGTACTGCAAGCATACACTACCTTGCACTTTATGGTGCTGCCTGATCTGTTTTATGCACGCGTGAATAATTTATACTGCATACACACATGGATGGTGTCACTATTAGTTCGGTGCTTCAGCTGGCTTTGCACCCTGCATACATTAAAAATAAATAAAGACTCAGCCTGATCTGAACTGCATATGCAGATACATGTTTTTCAGATACATATTTTCATTTGAGGGGTACAATAGCTGACCAGAATGTTAATATTGTGAAAATACTTTGTTGTTCTGCATAGATTAGTTATACATTGTGTTGTCACTGGATAGATTAAGCATATTATGCTCCATTCTATGTAGCAAAGATTGGGTAGTGACAGGAACAGCCCCCCTCCCCAAAAGTTGTCCCAAGTATAAAACACTGATCTCTTGTATCACAGGCTCTATGTGTTACTGGAGGATGACGGTCCCATAGGACAGAGGTACTTGCACACTCGTCACGTAAAAAATATCTTATTAGATACATGCCACCAGACTATTAAAATCACCCCATTTATAATTAAATTTTCCCCATTATCCCTATATTAAAACAATAAATAGGGCTTCTAAAAGAGTCTTAAAAGGTAAATGTAAAGGTCTACAAAGAGGTTGTGTAAAATACTTAAAATACCCACCCCTTAAAGTAAACCTAGACATATACCTAAAAATATACTTTCTAAAAAACCTTTAAATACTGTTACACTAGGAATAAATAAAAGAGAATAATTGTTATTTAAAATGCTATTTCTATAAATAAATAAATAAATAATTATAAAACTGATCCATATATATGTGTGTGTGTCTCCCCTCAGGATGCAGTTTTAGCCTGAGGGACTACACATAATATTAAGATAAAAAAAAGGGAAATCTTAACATTAGGGCTGCCAATGTGAATGTTTAGGGTTAGGCATTGACTGTAACATTAGCGCCCCTGTCACTTGGGTTAAGCTCAGGGTTGGGGTAGGAACAGACCATCTAAACAAAACAATCTGTATTAAGATGAGATCCTCTAATCTAAATCTTTAGATTAGGCAAAACAATACAACTGTTTAGATTTGGGCTAAAAACTCTAAAATTAAGTTTAGAATGGGTGTAGGGTAGAACATGCAACAGTGACATAAGAACAAAATTTTAAGATTAAGGCTAAAAAAATGAAAATTTTAAAATTAGGCATTAAAATATAAGATTTAACGGTAGAGCCCTGGTCACTGAAGGTTAAAATAAGGGTTGAGGCAGGAAAGGACATATAAAAAACTAAGATTACTAACAATTACTAAAAATTAGCCAACCACCAGTCTATTAGTTTCACAGCAGATTCAGATTTTAGATTGAACACATTCATCCGATTCAAAGTGATGTCTGGATGCAGGTAAGAATTAAGGAGTTTTTTAATAATTTTATTTATAGCATATGCATTATTTATTGAATTAGGTCCCAATTGATCAAGTGCTGGAATAGGTGACAGCTTTATTAATGCTTTGGAAAAAACCTTCTTTAATAATTTATATACAGCTGGGTAGTCCAATCTTTTAAAATGCTCACCATCATAATCTACTACACCTACTGCTACAATCATTTTTTAACTATTGGCTGAGATTGCATATTTTCTAAGTTCTTTATCAAATTAGACATGGCAAAACCAGAAGTCATTTGAATTTGTACATCTTTCCGGTATTTTGCATTTTTCCAATATCAAACAGGGTTCAGAGAAATGGGATGGCCAAGAAGAAAAATAAATCAGGATCACAATAGTCCACTGAAGCAGTTTTAGAGACTATATCCTTGCATCATATTCTTCGCTTGTTTTTTAGGAGTTGCAACCTTTTTTGTTGTTTTAGTTTTAAGTTTCTCTGTTTTTCGAGGCTGTAGAAGAAGAATTGTTTAATAAGTCGTTACCCTGATGACAGGAGAGACTATCAAAGGCTGTGGAAAACATGATGGTGGTGGACATACCTTTTCAGCTACTAAAGAAGGAACAACATCCTCAATGGCTGATACAATTGGGTCTTGAATAGACTGTGAAGTAATCCAGGGTAGTTGGTCTAATTATCTTGAACCTTGAGCAGAATGTTGACAGACTAAACTATGAAATAAAATTAGAGAAGAGGGAGTTCATTTGTTTATACCTCTTTCCAGCAAAAATAACTGCTTTCTGAAAAGCTACTGGATCAATTGGAGGTAGTGTAGAAAGAATCACATCTCTAGCTAATTTGTAAAGTTTTGTTAGCATTTGCATTATACCAATTAGCCATTGTTCTTTATGTAATTTAAAGCCTTCCAGAATCTCTGGATTTGGCATAGCAGGCTTTATAAAATTTGAGAGTGTAAGGATGTGATTTTTTAACCCTTTAGGTGGGATAGGGTTCTGCACCACCTCCAAGGCATGCAGAACTTGAAGCAATTTAAAATTAAGTCAGTGTGTTGGATCAGTCATAATAAATAAATATTATAATAAATAATAAAATAAATAAATTGGGCCTAGTGGTAGGAGCTCGGGAGATCCAGAGAGAGAGAGAGAGAGAGAAAGGACTTGGACAATTGTTTTATCTCAGGAGGACATGGTAGCACAGTAGTTAGCACTGCTGCCTCACTGCTCAGACCAATTGTACAATTTACACATTCTCTCCTTGTCATGTGGGTTTTAGTCCAGTTTTCCAGCCACAGGTGTGTTACATTATATTCTAGATTGACCTCACATAGAGGTGTGTCTGTGAGCAAATGAACCCTACTGTGCACTTGTGGCTTTCCATGGTTGGTAGAAGTCTTGTTCCTGATACTACCTGAGCTGGCATTGACACCCTTCAACAATGAACTGGACTGAGCTGGTTTGTAGGTACAGTATTGTGTTATATTAAAATTAATGTAGCCGAAATTTAGCAATCCTGTTGTAGGTGTTAATATGACATAATGATCCCAGTTACCATAGCGATGTAAACATAGGAGAGAGCTGTTGATCATGAAGCCATTTGTTTTTATCCTAGAGAGAGAGCAAGGTAACTTACAGCAATTCTGGCAAACAACTCCTCACATTAAATAATTTGTAGTACTCACAACGTATTGTGGGACACTGGGAAAAAAATTGCCTAAGCTGGTTGCACAGCAGATTTACAGGGAAAATGTGTTTGAGCAAACTCAGCAAGCTCTCTGCGTAAAAAAAACAAAAACGCTTTGGCAAATTTCAACAATCAACATCTAATAATGTTGTGTAAAAAAAAGCATGACCGTCAGCAAATACAATTGTCAAAAGATGATTAAAAAAGATAAGTACGGCTGGGGAATCTTAAAATCACGACAATGCAAAAGCAGAAAAAATCAGGCCATACGTTACTCTCAGAATAGCTCAGTTTGAAGGTTTGCACACACAATTTAGCTTCTTCACAAACTTCTCCATTAACCAAAGAGAATATCCTAGGGTGGCTGACGTAATTTTATTAATCAGAGTGCATCAGACTGGTATGCAAATAAAGGAGATCTTGCTTTACCAATAGAGCTACACCAGGCTAATATTGTGGAACATTTAAAAAAAATTGGTAAAAACCTACTTTTTTGATTTGGATTTTTTGGAGTTACATTTTTGTTGTACTCTTAATAGACTGTTTAGACATAGAATTATCATATTCTTCAGGAATTTGCAATATTTATTAATCACTGCTTTTCTCTGCTGTCTTTTTTGGTTCTTCTGTGGTGGTATTTTGTGCGCAGTCACATGTGATCCTTAAATAAAGGTGACTGCCCCAGATGTCCACAAGTCTGACTACATCGAATCCTCTGGGACAAAGTCTGGAAACAGTGAAGAATGATTTAGTACATTTATGTAAGATGGAGTTCCCAGTGGGGACTGGGAGGTCTTCTGAACCTGGAACACCTGCTGATTTTTTTTCTCCAGCTTAAGATTTTTTTTTTATTATTAATTTTTTTTCTGTCATTCTGGCCACTTGAACTTATCATTGGACTCACTCTTAGAAGCTGACAGTATTATATTAAATATAAGGATGTTACATTTCTCCTAATTATATATCTATGTTGTATAATTTTGTATGGATGTATTTATTTATTTTTTGTTTACTTACTCATTATTATTCTTACCTAATTTGATTCTTTTTAAATTTTTTTTGTTATTTTCTTTTTCTAGTAAATCACTTTGAGCTATATTCTTTGCATAAAAATGTGCTATAGTAACACATGTTATTTAAACTTCCATAAATGGGAATAACATGCAAAGAACAGCAAGGATGCAAAAGATTATCTCAGTGAGGGCAAGTACAAATGTTTTGACTGATTGAAAAAGAGGTAGAAATGTGCCCTTTTACTTCTGCTGGTCTGCAGAATAAATAACCTTTTTGTTTTTTTTATTAAGGTACTGCATGATTAGGTGCATGAGTCCATGATCACGGCCTTGCCTTTAATCCCTCTAAGTAGATGGCCACTTATTTGTAAGTTGATAAAGATGAGGTTTTATAGATTTTTTTCTACCACAATAATTCTTTTATGTATGCATTTAAAAAGCCTTTCATCTCCCAGAGTAAAGCTTGTAAATATCCTGCCAGCATCAAAAGAAGGTCTATAATAGAAATACAATTACCAGTAGACAGTGAACCAGGTAGAAAATAAGCAAGAAAATGACAGAATGCATTGTGTTCAAATACACAATTTACAGGTTCTGCTCCTGATGCTGTCCTCTCCTCCCTGACACTGACAAACAAGGTACGCTGCAAGCATCCTATCAATGCATTTTCAATATCATTTTTTTATTCCATTTTAACAGTATCATATGATGCCAATTTAAACCTCTTCTTGAAATATTCTGAGGAAAAATATATTTTTTTTAAAAGTCAAAAGCAATTAATCAAATTTCTTTTGTATTTAACTTGTGAATTTTGATTTGAAACAGTTTCAATGCATTATGGCAAAAAATCTTTGAGTGGATGGAATTCCCTGCAAGGGTGCAGAACAATTTTTCAACTTCTGTGTTAGTTGTTCCGCACCTTTTACAAAACACTCCTGAGATATCACTGCAGGGTCTCTCATAAATATTAATTAAGTCTCCAATTTATTGACGGAGTCCATAATATATCAATATTGTATACATTATGCTCATTAACAACAACAACAACATTTATTTATATAGCACATTTTCATACAAAAAATGTAGCTCAAAGTGCTTTACATAATGAAGAATAGAAAAATAAAAGACATAGTAAGAAATTAAAATAAGTCAACATTAATTAACATAGAATAAGAGTAAGGTCCGATGGCCAGGGAGGACAGAAAAAACTAAAAAAAACTCCAGACGGCTGGAGAAAAAATAAAATCTGCAGGGATTCCAGACCGCCCAGTCCCCTCTGGGCATTTTACCTCACATAAATGAAACAGTCCACTTTGTTTTTAGGATTCTCATGGAAGGACTTGATGATCAAGTCATTCGGCTTATTGAATGAAGACACCACTCCCACCACATACAGAAGGAAATACAACACAGAATGAATGGGATCTCTGAGAGGCATTATGTAGTGATTAAAGCTGAGATGCAAGCTTTTGAAATAGTGCATGTTGGCCATATCTGCCTACTCATTGCACATTTCATACTCTTATCTACTTAAAGGAATACTACACCCAAAAATGATATTTTTTTTATATGTCACGTAGTTTGTACTGATGGCCGAGAAAAATGTTTAATTTCATGTTTTCATGCAGAATGTGATAAACATGTTTAGAATATAATAGAACCTAAAGGTCACCCATGCTGTACAACAGCAAACAATGTGAAGAACATCCATGGAAAAAATAATTTTTTTTTTACATTATTTATGTTGCATAATCGACATTGTTGTACGGCACAGGTTGGTCTTCTCTGGATTTTTTCCAGCATTGCTATGTCCTTTTTGTAGCCTGGACACCTAAACTACACACATTACTCCAGATGAGGTCTCACCAGTGCAATACAAAACTTAACTTAACCTCCTTGGAATTGTACTCCATACATCGTGTTGTATAATCTAATATTCCATTTAGCCTTCTTATTGACTTTTGAACACTATATGGAAGTTCTTCTGTAATGGTTCAACGAATTCTAGATTACCTTCCAGTCCACCTAGCTTGGTATCTTCTGCAAACATAACCAGCTTGTTATTTACTGTATATTCTTGATGCTTCCAAATAATATTCCAGCATATTAGTTGTTGTCTGAATCCTTGAAACTCTTGTTCTTTCCATGTGTTTCTCAGTCTTATCCTTTACTTTACCTGTGATGCAATTTAACCTTTCAGGTCTATAGTTACTTGGATTTGCTCGATCAATTGTTTTATATAACAGGATAATATTTGCCATTTTTCAGAATTTCCTCAGTGCGCAGTGACTCCCTATGCATAAAGGGTCTATTTGTGTACTCACTAACCTCTTTAAGAAGTCAAGGATAAATATTTTCTCATCCTAGTGATTTGTTATTTCAGCTTATTTAATCAAAGCAGCACTTCTCTCTCTACAATATCGAAATCATACTGTACCTCCTTAGTAGTCCCTTTTACCGCTGGCTGGTTATCCACATCTTCACATGTGAAGACCTCAGAAAAATGCAAGTTTAAAGTATCTACAATTTCACTGTCTGTATATTTTTCTTTCCCTTTACTATTCTTGATACACTCCATTTCCTCCACGATTGATCTTTTTTTTTGCTAAAATACTTAATCTGTTCTCCTTATGTGTAATACTCCTTTCTAATTGCCTTTTAACTTCCCTAATATTATTTTAATTGTTGCTTGCTGTCATGTTTTTATTTGCCCTACAATTCACTTTGGAGTTATTAGTCTTATATTCCACTCAAGTTCAAAAACAGCCATTCCTCAAACCCTGACCCCAGCTTTAAAAACTACTTGTGCAATGGTTGAACTTTTATGATCATTTTAGAATTTCATTACTGTTTCAGCCTTGCTTTAGATGGTAATCATGTGTTAGCTAGTGTAGGCCAGTTATCATGCTGACTGTGCATGGTCAGGTGGGTGAAATAATTTCTTGATGTTTTGACACAGGGCCTTTACAATGAAGCCCCTTATATTGAGAAGCAGGTTTTTCTGACACCATATGAGGTTTGTTTTTGTCTCCCTTTTGCTACAAATATTTAGGGTAACTCAGTAGCATGTTTTGTGCATAATAATGTTTTTATTTGTACTGTATATGCCTACTGATAAAATGCAATGTTTTCCTCACATAATGGTACATACAAATTTTTCTATCCTCTCTTGCCATCTGATCTTTTCACCAGACTCATCTTTGGAGATTTAAAAACTAATATGTATTGTGATGGATGGCCAGCTTCATATAATGGCCCTCACCCCCAGGCCGCCAGGAGGAGCTCTCCCGAGAGCATGGACAGGTCCCGAGTTCCAGCAGGGCCTCATGGACTATGTAGTTTTTATGCGCAGTCCTGCTGGATACTTTGGAGAACACTGGGAGTCGCTGTCGGGAGGCCAGTAGACTCATTTGTGCACTATAACCCGGAAGTTCGTCACATGAAGAGCGACGGGCTTCCGGGGTGAAGAAAAAGTACTATTTACCCTGACCCGGAAGGAATAAGGACTTGTGGACTGTTGGCCAGGAACACTTCCGGGTCAGGGACTATAAAAGGACTGTGGGAGCTCCCAGACGGCAAGCTGAGCTGGGTGGTAGGAGGGCAACGCGTCTGGGAGTCAGAGGATTGGTTATTGTATTGTTGGTTTAGTGATTATTTAGTATTGTTTATTTGAGAAGAGTGGAGTGGTGGTGCTTTGTGCACTTGATTATTACAATAAATAATATTCTTGCGCTTTTACCTGGTGTTTTGGCGTGGTACCTGAGGGTTCAGGGGAGCGATAGTGCCCCCTACTGCGACAGTATATTACTTCACTATTATTTATATATCTATCATATGAAAGTATGCATTATTTATTCTATATGCTGTAATCTATTCTAATTCTAATTTGTTTTTTTTTTTTCTTGCAACTATTTCTTTCACATCTTGTAATGCACTCTGAGCTACATTCTGTGTATGAAATTGTGTTATAGAAATAAATGTTGTTGCTGTTTAACACGAGCAAAATAATAAATAAAGCATTCCTTCCATTCTTCAGTCTGAGCAATGCTTACTGTTAGTGCTGCTCTGTATAGTATCAATAGTTGTTACAGCAGCTGCAGTTTAAACAGGGGAAATGACCTTTCCTTAAACTAGAAGTCAGTGCAGAATGAGCTAGAGAATGCAAAAAGAGAAGGTCTTGAAAAAAATGGAAATGATTACAAAATGTGCCAGTTTCTCAAAGTCACACTTTAAGAACTACTAGCATAGTTTCTAAAAGTGCATACCAGTAAGCGATGATGATTCATCTAAATGCAGTGCTTTTTTATAAGATGCATGTACACCTCTGGCAGAATAGCACTTATACAAAAAGTGCTGCACCATAACCTTTGCACACTTGGTGTTTTTCTGCTGGTCTGAGCTAAAAAAAGTGTGTGATGGCTTTCTATGTAGAGTAAAAGAAAATTTTCAAAGTGCTTATTTATATTTATATCTAAAAATGTATATCTGTTGAAGCATAACTATAAGTAAAAACCAAACAAGGCTAAGGAACTGATTAAAAGCTTCATTATCCTGCCAAACAAGAACAACATCAATTTATTGACTCCAAAACATAATATGATTTCTAAAAGCGTTATGTGGTGAATGAACAAATATATTTTTAAAGTTATAGACATATGGCTAGGAATGCTTGGGCTGAATGCATCTCCTATGGCTACTTATTTGTACTGCTTAAAAAAAGCATCCATTAAATAAAACATAAATTGAATTTACTGCCAACTCAGTCAAATCAGAAATAAACATAATGATATCTATTTGGTATGCTTTCCATGCAGCATTCCATACTAGTGAACATCAATTTAATATACAAAGTAATCAATAGGTAATCCTCTCGGTAGAGAAACAAGTACACTTTACAGATAAAATCTGATGAAGCACAGATGTAAGAATCTGATAACTGAACACAAGATTTAATATTAAAGTCAATAAACTGCATGACTGGATCAAAAACAGAATTAGTAGAATTAGTAGGGCAACCTGCTTGTACTGGCACAAAGAGAAAAAAGGTGGAAAAATAAATGCCAGAAAGAAGTTAGAAGTTAAGCTGGGATAAAGCATAGGCAAAGCCCACCTGCATTTCTAAACACAAGCTTCACAGCTATAGGAAGAAGCTGGCATAAAAGGGGTAAAAAGATGGATCATATAATTCAGCGTAGAAAGAGTCCAGACCAGAAGATCAAGAGAACCAGGCAGCAATACCAGAAATGCTAGGCAAAATTCTTAGTCAAAGAGAAACTGTTAACAATAATCTCAGATGTGACAGCATGCAGTGCCAGTTTTGAACGTTGCTCCAATAACGTCCTATCATGTGACTTTCAGGGGGAATGGTCTAGCACCTGGCACTCACGGCCTAGCTACAAGCTATTCAAAATGGACTCACCAGTGAGGAAACAAAATAGTGCTATGGCAAACACAATGACTTATAAAAAAATAATCATTCAGGGAGATTTCCTGAAATCCAGACCCTTCCACAATGTCAAAATGACATGAAACTAAATTTATTAAGAACACATTTTTTTTTCTAAATCAGATAATTGTGTATCTTTGCAGCATCAAAAGATAGATTGATACTGTAAAAATGACGCTATTTAGCTCCCGACCCCACACAGATTGACACGGAGGCACGGGTGAAATAAATAAACTATTTTTTTTTTTTTCCAGCTGGAGGTCACATCTTCCCCGTAATCCCTCCAATCACAACACAGTCCCAAGCACTAAACACAACACCAAAACACTCCTTTCTCTTCCACCACCACTCCTCCACAGCTTTGTCCTCATTCCACCCGACTCTGGCCACTGAGTGGTGGATGCTGGTCCTTTTTATAGTCCACCTGGAAGTGCTCCAGGTGCTTGATCACCTGTTGATAATTGCACTTCCAGGTGTGGCTGTAGAGTTGTCCAGGTTGGCTTTGGGATCCATGCAGCACACTCTTGCGGCCACCCCAGATCCCCACAAGGTTATGGAGAACTCCGTTTCCCATGGAACCTTGCAGGAAACTGAGGCACCATCGTCGGCCAGGGAGGCTGCCACCAAGCGTCTTGGGGGAGGTACTGAGGAGCCCATGACTGCTCCCCTGGAACACACGTAGGACCCGGCTGCTCTCCACAATACAGTAGATCTTTATTTGTCCCCGAAGGAAATTTGGCTTTTTACAGATGCTCTTTAAACAAATAAATACGTAAATAGGTAAAAACATGAATAAATATATATACACGCACTATGGTCTGATCACACACCAGAATGACTAAAAAACAGGAAAATTGAAAAGAACGAAAATTTCTGAATTAGTTGTCACATTCATAGTGATAGGGACACAAGGTATAATATTACCATTTTGCAAATACTTTTTCAAGAAAGGTTCTGACCCAAAGTAGGCTTAATCAAAAAATGATGTATGAAAAAGGATTATTCTTCAGACTTTTATAATAAGGTATTGCTTATGAGGCCTAAAAATCATGCTGAAACCTCTATTGGAAAAGTCTAGTCAAACAGCATTCCCCATATAAAAATGGGAATAGCTACAGAAGAACTACAATAAATAATGTTATAAAGAGAATCCTTTGGTTATTTATCTATACTGTTGCACTTATAGCAGGATTAGGCAGACAAAAAAGGGTTAAAGAACGATTTCAGCACTGAGACACTAAAGTACTATTCCCATGACTTTTAAAATCCCCCTCAAACAGATTTTCCTAATGAATTATAACATTAATACACATTTGAAAAGGCATGAAAGTAGCAGTAGCACCAGTAGACATAAGTGAAAAGCATCAATCTATCTATCAATCTATCTATCTTAGAAGAAATATAATTTAATGAAACATCTCTCCTTGTTTTCTCCTTCTTGTGGTACTAGTGCTTCTTATAGTTCTTTTATGCTTGTTGTAGTTATAGTTTTTTTTTTTGCTTGTTATGGTACTTTTGTGGTTGTAGGTCCTTGTATGATATTGATCTATAAAAAATGGCGGTCACTGGAAGATGACAGACACGAACATTCAATCGATGTAAAATGACCAGCAGCACACTTTCCTACTTTAATACTAAAATTATTCCTTCCAAGCTGATTAAGAAACAAGCATTTACATACAAAATCTATGTTTATGTAGACTGAGATCTTTCCCAAATTTCTCAGTGGTTGCTGTTATCAGCAATGATATCATTTGCTTTAGTTTTATCACTCATGTACGGTGGCCCTGAGGGGCAATGGAAGCAAACTCAGTTACAAGATTGTTTTCTTACAAGGAATGTTTCTTTGGATTCTGCTTGTGTGCACACTAAAACAGCCTGGAACGTAAGATAATCAAACAGAAAAGCAAGTGACCGTCCTCGGAACATGGTCTTGCCAAAATCATCATTGGTGAACTTAGTAATATGTGGATTCTCAAATTTTTCATATTGGTCGGTATCTACCAGTTGAAAAAATTAAATTCTTTTACTTTCTTCAGTTGCTAATGTCTTGAAACCTGCATTCAAAAAAATGGAGGATGTCTTGTAGAGACATAGAAACAGTCGACAGAAATATCTTTGGTAGGAATGGTAAAACAGACAGGAATATTATTCGTGAATAAATCAACTCAAACCTTAAACCAGGACAGTAAAGATTCACATTTTTGTTACTTAATACTAAAATAACATGTGCATAACAAAACCTAGAAATATAAATAAAATGTGTCAGCAATAACAAATCAAATCATTCAGGTGTGTAAGTGTGCCCTGCTAAACTGGATTCTGGAAATGGATGAATAGATGCACCCTGAGGATACTTCTGTTTCTGCACCTAATACTTCCACTTTTTTGATCAAGTTTATATTTAAAATGCCTGATGTTTTGTCTCATAGTGCCGTCTTAGATTAAATTTGTAATTACAGCCACATTAGCTCCACAAATGACACACGGGTTCAGTAAACATATACTCAGCCTCCCATCGGTTTTAAAGGCTCTATTTTCAGAATCAACTTTTCTCTTCAGCATCGTGTGAGCTAGCTTCGCAATAACTTGATTAACTCGTAAGTGTTCGGCAAGGCAGCTGAAGCGCTGCATTATGGGATCTGTAGTTTATTGTGTTACCAGCGCTTCATATACCGGGCTTTAATAACAATAATACAACGGGCCGGATGTGGCCCCGCCCTTGAGTTTGACACATATGGACTAAATAGAACTTGAAAAGATATATTTTTCAAATGTGATCGCAATTCAGATAGAGTTGACGCACTACAGCCTGCATGCCTCAATAAGTCATCCTCGCTCTTACTTTTTACCGTTCATCTAATGAATACACTGAGTATGGCTTTACCAAAACAATCATTGATGGCGAATAAAGTATCCATTATTCGAGTATGTAGATCGGGTATATATATATATATATATATATATATATATATATACCCGCATATCGCAGCGGAAAGTAGTGTGTTAAAAAGCTAGAAAAGAAAAGGGAACATTTTAAAAATAACGTAACATGACTGTCAATATACAGTATTTGTTTTGTGAGTGTTACTGAGTGTTGCTGTCATCAAGGATTTGATTATCATTATTTCTTTCAATCAGGTTCGTATTTGTAGGATGTGTTGTGTTCAAGTTACATTCCGTGTTTGTCAATCGTTGTAAAGATGACAGGTTTCATTCATCGATTCGTTTCTTACTGCATCAATAAACAGCTCGTCTTCTTCTTTATCTGAGACCTGACACACTGCATGCACGGTTTTTTACACTGTCTTCCTTTAGCGGGACATTGACTTTTTCCAACGTGTGCTTTGTTTTGGATTTATGAATATGCTTGTATGTATGAGGCGCTTCATATTTTTGCTGCCTTTTCAATTGTGTAATTCGGTTTTGTTGCTCTTTGGAACTGTTGCTTTTATCTGTGCACTGCGCCAGTTCACGTGAGCCGCTCGGTGTACATGCATCGAAGTTTCCCAGCTGTGCTGGTGCCATCTCGTGCTATGTCCATGGCTGTATTTAATGTTACCTTAGTCCTGGTATAGTCCTTAACCCGTGAATATTTAGTGGGAGTTTGCTATTGGATTGCCGCTGACGGACGGCCTTATATGGGCAGGCACTAAATTACAAACGCCAGCGGCAGCCTGTCTATGAACTTAATTTAAAGTGTAGGTTTACATCGTGCTCATGAATATGGTTGTATATGTCACTCGCTCGCTTCTTATTGTTTCGCTGCCTTCTCAATTATATAATGCATGTTTTCTTCAGCGCTTTTTTTAGGTCTTCCTGGTTTTCTATGTACTGCGTGATTACGTGGGAGGCGTGATGATGTCACACGAAACCCTGCCCCCACGGCGTTGAAGCTCATCTCCATTACAGTAAATGGAGAAAACTGCTTCCAGTTATGACCATTACGTGTGCGATATAAAACCTGCCCAACTTTTGTAAGGAAGCTGTAAGGAATGAACCTGCCAAATTTCAGCCTTCCACCCACACGGGAAGTTGGAGAATTAGTGATGAGTGAGTGAGTGAGTGAGTGAGTGAGTGAGTGAGTGAGTGAGTGAGGGCTTTGCCTTTTATTAGTATAGATTAATATACAGCTCAGAAAAAACTGCTATGTGTATTTTGATTGAATGTATATTTTCTTCTCACTGATTTATTGTGTTATTATTTATTGCCATGCTAAACAATCAGAATTTTACATTTTTTTTTAATTATTTAAACCTGTCTTCAGAAATTCATTAAGAAATGAAGCCTATCTCTAAAGCACTGAGCACAAGGTAGAATACCAATACCAGCCCTAGAAACTTGGAAGAGATTACAATGCAGATGAATTAAGACTATTATGATTCATCACAGTAGTTTTTCATAATGGTAATAAATAGGTATCATACATGTTGGGTATTCTATGCATTTGAAAGAAACATATGAGAACTTTGAAAATCTTTGAGGAAATTAACTAAAATGTGCACCATTGCTTCAGATGTGGGGACCTTTAAGTTCCTGTGTGTCTTAATGGGTCAGCAGTCAGGGCTTACAAAATTCCCACCTTGCCACTGTGATTTGGACAGCAGAACCAAGAACTGATATTGGGGTCAGAAGGAATGGCCAGCTACAAATAAAGCTACAGCTTGGTGCCAAAACCATCATCAGACTTAGCATGGTGGATACAGATGAGGTGCTGCTACCACTGCTTCAGGTTAAGCTTGGTTTAAGGAAGCAGTCCAATCAAAAGAAGAAGCCTTTTTGTATGTATTTGTGCTGAAAATTACTAGGTTTGTCTGAGGATAATGGAAAGAGGATATTCTGATATCAGAAAACAGATTTCTGATGCAGACTTTGATGATGTGATAAATGTATCATTTGAAGAAGTAGTTTCTAAGTTTTTAGGTAACAAATATCCAAATTCTGAAGAAATTGTAAAAAAAATATTAGTTAAGTTTAAAGAATTGGGTTGCAATATAAGTATCAAAATTTCACTTTTTGCTTTTGCATTTGGAATTTTTCCCCGAAAACCTTGGAGTGATGAGTGACAACAGAGTGAAAGATTCCATCAGAATATTAAGGATAAGGAAAGACGTTCGGATTTCAGTATAATGGTGGACTACTGCTGGATGAGCAATAAGGATGCACAAGAAAAAGTGTATAAATGATGGGCCAAACAACTATGAAGTAACAAAACCTAGAGAAGTTATATGTACAGTAAGTCAATGAAAATTGTGGTCTATGGCCGGCTTGTCATCCCGGCCAATACCCCCAGGCCGCCAGATGGAGCCATGCGTGCAGTATGGAGGTGCCCCGAAGACCAGCAAGGAATTATGGACGATGGAGTTTTCATCCACAGCCCTACTGGATACCCCAGGGGCAGCAAGAGGGAGCTGCATGGATGACCAAAGAGTCATATGTGCTCTATAACCCGGAAGTGCCTTGTAGGCAGAGCGACAGCAGAAATGACATACTTCCGGGGTGAAGAAAAGGACTTTTGATCTGACCTGGAAGTGATAGAAGATCACATGGACTAGGGATTGGAACACTTCCGGGTCAGGGACTATAAAAGGATTGTGGGAGCACCCAGACGGCGAGCTGAGCTGGGTGGAAGGGTGGCAACGCGTCTGGGAGTTGGAGGATTGGTTTATTGTAGTGTATTGTATAATTTAATGAGTATTGTGGAGGAGGGGGTGCTTTGTGCACTGTTGTGTATGAATAAAGTCATTTATTGGTGTCTGACGTCTTGGACAAGGGTTCAAGGGAGCGATAACGCCCCTTATCTGTCACAAAATGTATTGTTTTATTTGTATATGTGTTTAGAAAAATAAGATTGACTAAATATTTCCATGTTAAATTGAAAATATTTTCTTGTTAAATTGAGTTACAACAACATTGCATTCATGAATAAATTGCGTAATTTGTTAAATTTTAATAAAATTTTATTTCAGTTTATTTCTTAAATGTTATGTGATGGAAACTTTCTAGTTATTTTTTTTATTTTGTTTACCGATGCAAATAAATATAACAATTCTCAATTAAAACAGTTTTTCATGAGTTTAATTTTGCAGACCTATTTGGAAAACTATTAATCATGTGATCATATCATTGTCTGAGACACATCTCTGTTTATACTTCTCATAACTAGATCATTGAAGACCTCAAGTACGTTTTGGTGAGCTTCAGTGTTTAGAATTTCCTGTGGCGGACGGCCGGGTCCCATGTCCAGCTAGGCCACCCCTTCACTATATATTCAGGAGGAGCAGCCCTGGACAGTGCAATACCTCCCACTGGACGCTGGATGGCCGCCCCCTGGGTTGGAGTGGTGCCTCGGCCTCCCACAGGGCTCCATGGGGGATGGAGTTCTCCACAGCTCTGTTGGGTTTTGCAGGCGCCGCCAGGGGGTGCTGCTGCAGCAGCAGCTGGTTCTTTTTGGCCACTGGTTTCGTCACACCCGGAATTGAAGCCGGATGTTGGCAACCAACCACCTGGAGCAATTCCAGGTACCCATAAAGGGACCCAGCAGCCATTACTCAACAGCCAGAATCGGGAGGAAGAGGACGAGGTTGCCAGGCAGGAGTGGTGGAGGAAGAGAAAGTGCTTGGTGTTATTGTACTGTGCTTGGGACTGTGTTGTGGCTGGAGGGATTATGGGGAAGACATGCCCTCCAGCTGAAGAAAAATAAAAAGATTCTTTATTTTGAACGTGCCTTCTGTGTCAGATCTGTGTCGGATCGGGCACAATATAGCTCCTTTTGTTACACTACTTTGCTGTTGCTACAGTTACTGGAGTAGTGGCAGCAGTTCTGAGGGCCACCCACGTGTTCGGGTAGATTTCATACAGTATTTTCTCTTGGAAAATGATAAGAATTCCAGGATGAGCATGTTAGATTTGGGCAGATTTTCCATTTTTGATGCAGATTTATTCCCTTCCAGGCCTGACAACTTTTATAGCTCAGGAAGCTGCTTAGAGCTGCACACTGATGTTTCATATCTTCAGTTGAAAGCTTATGGTAGTTGGTGAAGATCCCACAAATGGTCTCAATCTCACTTACAGATTTTTCCAATCTTTGACCATTCTATTTTGGTGATTACATTCACACTGTAGCTAACTCATCTTCTTGTTCTTAGCTGACAGTAGTGAACCTGAGCATGGATGTTTGCTGATGTAGCACATCTGCATCAATTTGTGCATTTAGAGCCATTTATCTTCACCCTACTGTTGAAAAGAGCTGATATTGGAGTATTTACAGACATTCTGTTACCTTCAATATGTCTTGCCATCCTCTTTTGACCTCTTTCAGTGTCAAGGTGTTTTTGGCCACAGAAGTGCCAGCTTTCACATATTTTTGTAAATTGACCCATTTGCTGAAAATTCTTAATCCTGTAGTTCCTGAAAATTCCAGGAAGACAGCTGTTTCTCACTTGTTGGGTTCACCTTATCTTGTAACTTTTATCACAGCATGATCATTGTTGCTTCAAACAGGCACATTCCCCATTCCATTGTATGATTTAAAAACAAGTAAACATCTTGACCATGCCTGCATGCTATATGTATTGAGTTGCAGACACATAATGGACTGTGTGGAGGAATGGGCATTTGTTTTAACAAGCATTTACATCCAATAAAGTGACTGCCAAATGTATTTAGAAATCCTGAACTTTGATGTTTTAGCAAGTCTTTCTCAAGTTTGTTTGTGTTGGAAAGACACCTTATTTTTTTCACTTCAGTTCCATTGTACTTATCAATTTGAAATCTCTGACTCTGTTCTACAGTGTAAAATAGCAGTCTGGCATGTATAATATCTGATGCTGAGAAAGAAAATAAGCTCATGTGGAATTCATGCAATTTAAGACAATTTCCAATTTAATTCCTGCTGACTGCACCCATTTATACATTGTTAAGTAGCAAGGCACAGAAACAATCTTCCACCTTTATTGTTGTAGATTAAATCGTTATGCCTGTTTAAAAAGTTGTAATACAGTACTGCAGTATTGCTTGGATAACCTTATATTAAAAATACACCCTCATTATTTATCAATTCTTTTTACTACTTATATTGCAATTCATTATTTATTGCAGCATGACTGGTAACAGTAAATTAGTAACTCATTAACAATATCCTTCAAGATGAAGGAAACATGCAGTATATGTACATTTATTTCAATAATAAAAATTAGCTACAGTACATTACCTGTCACTGGCAACAGAATACATTTTAAAATATTTGACATCTCTAGCCTTATGTGTGTCCTCAGCATTTGTCCTTCAGCCTTTCCTCGGTATCCTCGTGTATCTGAGCCTGTGTTGGCCAATACTTCCTTGTACAATCGTGTTCCCGTAAAGCCTGTTTTTTAGAATTTGTCACTCCAAGACATGTTGCTCATCTCCTGTCTGCTTCTTGATAACCAATAGTAGACAGGCCTCCATTAGCCACTGTGAAACATCATTCGTAGTCATGTGAATACTCCCTGTCTTTGAATGTGACTCTCAGTGGTTCTCCTTTGACTGTCCATGCCTGACCCTTTATGAGTAATTAATGTTTGACTGAGCAACCACAGCAAAACTGATAAATCAGACCCAATCCAAACTAACCAATCAGATTGATGAGAAAGACTCGAGACACCCACAGACATTAGTGATTTATTATGTAGGTAAAGATTTCTTTATCTGATGACTTCTTGATCTTCATTTTACAGAAACAGGTATTTAGACACCTCACTCACAAACTCCAACTCACTCTTCCCACTTGCTTTATTCCTGGACAAGGCTACAGTGACAACACACACTGGTGTTATTCATATTATTGTTTATTTTTGTTGTAAATTGTTTTGCTTGTATTATTTGCTTCCTTTTAAGTTAAGTTTTCTCATTCAGGTTACTAATTTTTCAATTCTTTTTCATTGGTTTTGTATTTGTTCTGTGTCTTGTTGCTTCTTGTCTTTGTTTGCATATGTGGATATGTCGGGTGCTCGGCCTTTCAAAGCTCCAGGCATTCAGCTAACAGGCCAGCCACTTGCATGTCACTCAAAGATTACAAACAGTGGTATAATACAGGCAACAGGTGATGAATATAACAGCAAACACTAAATACAGCATCAGCAATATATATCAAAAGTACACACAAAACATATAATCTGTTACAGTTATCAGTTTAGTTGAATTAGTTGGGAAACAGAAAGCTGATCCAAACAGTTAACAAAAAGTATGAAATGGACTAGCTGAGCACTAACTAAAGACACTTAACAGCTTCACCATAGAATCTACAGTAGAGTGATGTATCGCCTACTAAAGCAAATGATTAATATGTCAGTTGGCACTTCAAACAACAACAACAACAACATTTATTTATATAGCACATTTTCATACAAACAGTAGCTCAAAGTGCTTTACATATTAAAGAATAGAAAAATGAAAGACACAATTATAAAACAAAATAAATCAACATTAACATCAAATAAGAGTAAGGTTCAATGGCCAGGGGGGACAGGAAAAACAAAAAAACTCCAGATGGCTGGAGAAAAAATAACATCTGCTGGGATTCCAGACCATGAGACCGCCCAGTCCCCTCTGGCCATTCTATCTAACATAAATGAAACAGTCCTCTTTGTATTCAGGATTCTCACGAAAGGGCTTGATGATGATGATGGTCACGTAGACTTCTGCCTTTTAATCCGTCCATCATTGTTGGAGCATCATGAAGCTTTGAGTAGGTGGTGGTGGCGCAGGCCACCACCACAAAGAAACCGGAAAAAGAAACAGAAAAGAGAGTAGGGGTCATATAACATATAAATAAATAATTAGAAAATCTAGGTTTTAACAGAAAAATGTAATCTCCACTTGCTAGTTAAATCTTCCTCAAAGAGAAGAGGTTTTCCTCTCAGCTGAGTGGTGCCAGGATAACGAGCTCACCCGTAATGTTGAAAAAAACGTGGAGTTGGTCATATGCTTTAGAAAGCAGAACACATTGGCATCTACTTCAGAAAGGATACTGTTGAGTGGGACAACAGCTTTAAATTTTTGGAGTGGTCATCAGTGATGATCTAAAATGGGCAAAGAAACATTTTGGGACTTATCATAGAAGGCTCACTAATACCATTACTTCTTGTCTTTAAGAAAAGCTTGAATCTCTCCATCTGATCTCATTAACTTATATTGGTACACAGTAGAGCCCATTTTCAGTGGCTGTGCAACATCCTGGCATGACACCTTATCGGTTCAAAATTGTAAAGCACTGCAGATGATGTTGAAGCAAAGAATATTACCACTACTCAGCTGATGTCTGTTGAGAACATATACAAAAATGAGCTGCCTTAAGCCAATGTCATATCATATAACAGAGGGGATGTCAAACTTGACAAGTTTCAGTTGCTGATCTTATTGCTTGAATATGTGTAACAACCTTCTAGCAGTTTGACATTTTCAAAGTATCACAAGCTTGCCCTTTTCCCTAGTCGTCAATGACATGGTACCTGATGGAGATTGTGCCTTTGTTAAGGTTTTACAGATACAGGATGTTCAGCCACATTGTTGGTCCTTTTTTTCTGTTATGTCATGGTATGTAAAACATGAGACATCAGGCAGACGACTCTCTTTTCCATTTGTGAGGTCCAAAACACCCACATTATTTATCCATCGTTGCTGCATTATATGCCTCGTACTTCCGGGTGAGTGCTCATTGGTTGTCAGCTCTCATGTATATGCCCTTATGACTTTAGACAAAACCAGCAGTGAGTTGCTTGCTGGTTTAACTGAAATGCTGGGTATATAATACTGCATGACATTGCAGCGGTGCCTGACCTTACTAAGGTTATGTAAATGAAGGTCTGCTATCGAAAAATCGCTGGAAAAGTTGTGTAATGTGACATGCTTTAGAAAAGCAAAGATTGTTATTAAAAAGCTCAGTCATCCTGCACAGCTGCTTTTCTTATTCCTTGCTTCTGGCAAATGGTACAAAACCATTGGCACTTGCACCAATAGATTAACAGGTAGATGCTATCTATGGGTTGTAAGGTTACTGATAACAAATATCGTACATGTCTTTTTGTTGGTATTCTTTTTACTACCACTCTTCTCAGTAGATACGGAAGAATTTAACTGTGCTACGTATAAATGACAATAAATTTTAATTTGACCTTGAACGTAAGCCTGAATCATATTGTTACAAACTTTTGTTTATTATTATCATTTTATTGTGTATTATCATAATTCAGAGACAAGATGCTGTCTAAAGTCAGACGATATGCATTTGACATGACTTTCTCACTCGTGGGAACTGCTGCGTGGGTAGAATTCCTGCAATATCTGAATGGTTTTTAACTCTCTCTCCAAGTTGCTATTATTATTAATAAAAATAATAGTAATGATCATTTTATTTATATAGTGCCTTTCCCGTGCACAGGGTGCTTACTATTAGAAGCACACTTAAAATAAAGTAGCACCTCTTTTTGAGTAAAACATTTAGTTATTTTATAATGGAAGCAAAACAGTTAGAAAGTGCATTTGTTTTGAGACTTTTTCTCACTTTCTGCTTTAAAATGGTGTCACCATCATAATTTAGAGTGGATGCAAGCACAGCGTATTATGGTCATAATTGGACATTCTTGCTTCACAAAGTAAGAGCAGGAAGTAGTGGTAGGACCCTGAATAAAACAGGTCCTTTTTCCACACAGACTTTTTTATTCATCAACAAAAAGCTTAATGTAGACCACTTTTCAAGCTGCTTTACAACCACAGTATGTCTATGGGGTTCCGTTTGTAAAACGTTTCACTATTTTTGTAATTTCTTCTAAATTTAGAGGATGCCAAATGTAAAAGTACTGTTTTTTCATATGTTTGTGCTTTTGTAATGCAAAATAGTAAACTTCAAACTTACTGTATGTGGAAGTTGTCACACACACACACACACACACATAGTGACAAATTTACAAGGGCATGCCAGCCACCTAACTTGACACAAATAGACACAGGAGGCACACTGATAAAAGCACAAGTGATTTTATGTCTTTTCTTCACTTGTGGGCAACGCCTTCCCCATGTATAAGACACAGTCCCAAGCACAAACACAATAAATCAATTCCTTTTCCTTCTTCTTTCTGTCTTTTCTCCTCCACTCCTCCTCAGCAAGCTTCATCTCCTTCCTCCCGACTCTGGCTCCCCAAGTAATGTCTGCTGGCCCTTTTTATAACTCCCCAGGAAGTGCTCCAGGTGTTTGATGATGTATTTCCGGCAGCACCTCCAGGTGTGGCAGAAGAACCGCCCATAAGGACTCAGCGGTTGCTGCAGCAGCCCCTGGTGGCGCCAACGTATCCCAACAGGGCTGCACCAAACTCTGACTCCCATGAAGCCCTGCGGGAGTCCTAGGCACTGCTACAACCCAGGGGGATAACATCTAGCACTCTGGGGGAGATAATGCTCAGGCCACGCTTGCTCCCCGGGTCCTTCAACATGGAGACATTCCAGCCTGGCAAGGGTGCCAGCCATCTGCCACTATATATATATATATATAAAACGGTCAAATAACTAACCTATATGGAATATGTCTCAGTTAAATGTAAAATACCCATTTCACTGAGCAAATCTTTTCTTATGTATCAAGTAACACCATATATGATAAATATCTTGCTTATACTATATGTTAAATATCCTTGGTTTAACTTCTATATGGTATAATTGGTGTCCCTTATTTATTTTTTGCTGTCATTTCCTGCACTGTTGCTGTAGGCTTCAAATCTACTTCTGTTTTTTCCAATGGAAAATTCAAAATTTTCACTTATTTTCATCTATAAACTGCTTTCTTAGATGTCAGAATTGTTTTGTGCCATGCCGTGATTATTTTTCATCTTTATTACCATTTTGCACGAGTTTTGTTATAGTTGCTGTAGCGCTGCTATGTTGGAATGACTGAATAGCATGGTGTGAAATGTCACCCATGCAGTAGTATAAAGGTCAGATCCATACACTTCCTGGTTATCCTTTCTGCACATTTTGTGCTCTGGTGTGGTACGAATTCTGTTGAGTGTCTTGGTTTTGGTGCTTCATTTCTAAGACATTACAACTAATGACTCTTGGCTCATGTCCCTAACTATGCTTCATCTCATGGTCCCCTTCTCATTTAACTGTGCCTCATCATTTGAGCAGCACAATATGGGAAATAACCATTTTAAGTGACACATATTAGTTATATGCAGTGTATGTTGTATAGAAATGGCAAATATTAGGTGTACAGCACTTGTCACATGTGGTATTAATAACTTCTAGATGTTAAAAGTTGTCTGATTTTTTAAGTAAATTCTAAGAGCAAATATTAAACCAGTGTGTTGTAAAGCGCCAGCATAACCTCCTTGGACTTGTACTCCACACACTGTGATATACAGTACAACCTAACATCCTATTAGCCTTCTTGATCACTTCTGTACACTATCTGAATGTAGTTAATGATGTGTTGACTGTCTCCTAGGTCCTTTCTCATAAGGTGTAATTAAACTTCCCATGTCTAACTTTTTACTTCATAAGTGAAATACTTTAGATTTACTTACATTAAATGTCACCTGCCATAAACCTGCCTGAGTCTGTATGTTGTTCGGGTCCTACTATATTGATTCAACTGATTTTAGATTATCTGCTAATCCATCTTGGTATAATCTACAAAGTAGTCCAACTTGTCTTTTATGCTTTATCCAGATCTTTTATGGATATTAAAAGAGCAGCTGCTCCAGCACTGATCACTGAGGGAAAATAGTTTTTAGATCCCCTAACTCTGAAAAGGTTCTTCTCACCATAACTTTTTGTTCATAGTGTTTAAGCCAGTTTTGTACCCACCTACATATAGCATTGTGAATTCCCACTTCTTTTAGTTTGATTACTAACCTCTTATGTGGTACCTTATCAAAAGCATTTTGGGAATCAAAGTAAATCAAAAGCCTTCCTGAAAATTAAAGTAAATAATACACTGTGAACTTCTCAAATCATATGATTTTTTACTTTTTCATAGAATTCCAATATATTAATCAAACACCACTTCTCCTATCTGAATCCATGCTATCTGATATTTCACCTGTTCTTGTCATGTGATGTTCCATCTTTTTGTTATTAATTGCTCTCATTCATTTTCTCATGATGCATGTTAAACCTAGTGGCCTATAGTTACTATGATCAGCCTAACTGTTCTTTTTATATAACAGAATCATTTTTGCTACCTTTCAGTCTTTATGAATTTCCAGAGTACAGAGATTTTTGAAAATGATGCATCAAGGGTTTATTTATTCACTTACTAACTTCCTTAATTCTCAAAAGGATAAATGTTAAAAATCCATGCAACACTTAGCCAATTATTGTATTTAAAAATAAAAGAATTAAAGCATTTATATGTGCCAACTGGCTTGAATACCGAGAAAAGGCATAATGTAGTTTGAAATTGTTGGAAATTTTCTATTAAATTACTTTCCAGCATTTAAGCAAAAAATAAAAAGATGCTTCAATTGTCCTTAAGCTGGTTGCCTGTTTTGGCCATGAAGGGTACTTTTCCGTGCCAAATCTCCTCAAACCTCTGGGAGTGACTGTTCATCTGACCTGGTTGAATGTTGCTTTGGAATGAATACACTGTTATGAATTTTGTTTTAAACTTACATTTTATCTTCTAGGCCAATTATTAAAGTTATATATGGAGGAATATTTTCTTAATTTGTTTAAAAAAGATAGAATGTGAGAAGTTAATAAATATCAGTCAATTGTACTGTATTTTAAGCACAGCTGAGCCCATATATACAGTGTATATGCTTTATATAGTTCAGTCAAAATTAACATTTAAAGCAATACATTTTATTGTTAATTTGCAATGTTTTGCCTTCTAGAGCCATAGTAATATGTTTGTGGGGACATGATAGGTGGCACTCAAAATGGTGTTGAGCAGTTATGTGTATTTCAAATAGGAAGAATTTGTTTTAGAAATCAAACATATCAATTAAAGAAAGTAACTTATCCCCTAACAAGTCTAATAAAACCTTTTTGAGTTATTAATCAGACAGGAGAAAATCTTGTCCATCTGTGTCATTTATTACCCCTGCAGCACCATGCTGAGGAGGGAGTATCTCTCACAGCAGTCTGTTACAGAATGATGAGAGTGGCCACAGAAACAAAGAACAGAGGTTCATTTTATAAACTATGGAATTTACATACAGTGTCAATCAATACATACAATTTACTCTGGTTTGTTTGTTGGTTTATACCCAAATGACTTATATGAAATAAAAGTCTATTTTTTTATATTCTTATTCTTTTTATACGCTTTGGGTTGAGCCACCACCCTTGAAATTTCTGTGTATGTAACAACTGTCCATTTTAGTTCTTCACAGGACATCTGATGATTTCTTCGTCATCTCTTGGTCATCTTTCAGTACATTTTATGTATTACATCAACCTTTCATTCTGGTACATCCTTTGTTTATTTGACCATCTCAGTAGTTTTCCAAAACCAATTCTTATATATTTCAATGTACTCTGCAAACCAAGATATTTAGCTATTTTTACTTCTAAATTATTCTTTCACAAATTGGCAATAGAAAAGTATGGACTGTTAAAATGTAAATTGATACAACACTGCTGACAAAGGCACTCTTAAATCCTGGACCTCATGAATTGCAGGTTCTGAGAAAATCAAAGCTGCAGAAGTGAAGAAGTGGCTACAAGTACAAGATTAAGACTGGGATTTCAAGAAGATACTGTATATGCAGTGTTTCTCAGTGGCATGGAGGTGGTGGAGATTATATAGCAAAATAGGAAGAAAATATACCTAGCTATTGTACTGCCTGCTTTGGATCAAACAATTCTATAATAAATTACTACAAATGAAAAAACTTGTGCTATAGAAATTACTTGGCAACCCTTTTTGTGAGTTTGTGAATTTCTTCTAAATTTAGAGGATGCCAAATGTAAAAGTACTGTTTTTTCATATGTTTGTGCTTTTGTAATGCAAAATAGTAAACTTCAAACTTACTGTATGTGGAAGTTGTCACACACACACACACACACACATAGTGACAAATTTACAAGGGCATGCCAGCCACCTAACTTGACACAAATAGACACAGGAGGCACACTGATAAAAGCACAAGTGATTTTATGTCTTTTCTTCACTTGTGGGCAACGCCTTCCCCATGTATAAGACACAGTCCCAAGCACAAACACAATAAATCAATTCCTTTTCCTTCTTCTTTCTGTCTTTTCTCCTCCACTCCTCCTCAGCAAGCTTCATCTCCTTCCTCCCGACTCTGGCTCCCCAAGTAATGTCTGCTGGCCCTTTTTATAACTCCCCAGGAAGTGCTCCAGGTGTTTGATGATGTATTTCCGGCAGCACCTCCAGGTGTGGCAGAAGAACCGCCCATAAGGACTCAGCGGTTGCTGCAGCAGCCCCTGGTGGCGCCAACGTATCCCAACAGGGCTGCACCAAACTCTGACTCCCATGAAGCCCTGCGGGAGTCCTAGGCACTGCTACAACCCAGGGGGATAACATCTAGCACTCTGGGGGAGATAATGCTCAGGCCACGCTTGCTCCCCGGGTCCTTCAACATGGAGACATTCCAGCCTGGCAAGGGTGCCAGCCATCTGCCACTATATATATATATATATAAAACGGTCAAATAACTAACCTATATGGAATATGTCTCAGTTAAATGTAAAATACCCATTTCACTGAGCAAATCTTTTGCTTATGTATCAAGTAACACCATATATGATAAATATCTTGCTTATACTATATGTTAAATATCCTTGGTTTAACTTCTATATGGTATAATTGGTGTCCCTTATTTATTTTTTGCTGTCATTTCCTGCACTGTTGCTGTAGGCTTCAAATCTACTTCTGTTTTTTCCAATGGAAAATTCAAAATTTTCACTTATTTTCATCTATAAACTGCTTTCTTAGATGTCAGAATTGTTTTGTGCCATGCCGTGATTATTTTTCATCTTTATTACCATTTTGCACGAGTTTTGTTATAGTTGCTGTAGCGCTGCTATGTTGGAATGACTGAATAGCATGGTGTGAAATGTCACCCATGCAGTAGTATAAAGGTCAGATCCATACACTTCCTGGTTATCCTTTCTGCACATTTTGTGCTCTGGTGTGGTACGAATTCTGTTGAGTGTCTTGGTTTTGGTGCTTCATTTCTAAGACATTACAACTAATGACTCTTGGCTCATGTCCCTAACTATGCTTCATCTCATGGTCCCCTTCTCATTTAACTGTGCCTCATCATTTGAGCAGCACAATATGGGAAATAACCATTTTAAGTGACACATATTAGTTATATGCAGTGTATGTTGTATAGAAATGGCAAATATTAGGTGTACAGCACTTGTCACATGTGGTATTAATAACTTCTAGATGTTAAAAGTTGTCTGATTTTTTAAGTAAATTCTAAGAGCAAATATTAAACCAGTGTGTTGTAAAGCGCCAGCATAACCTCCTTGGACTTGTACTCCACACACTGTGATATACAGTACAACCTAACATCCTATTAGCCTTCTTGATCACTTCTGTACACTATCTGAATGTAGTTAATGATGTGTTGACTGTCTCCTAGGTCCTTTCTCATAAGGTGTAATTAAACTTCCCATGTCTAACTTTTTACTTCATAAGTGAAATACTTTAGATTTACTTACATTAAATGTCACCTGCCATAAACCTGCCTGAGTCTGTATGTTGTTCGGGTCCTACTATATTGATTCAACTGATTTTAGATTATCTGCTAATCCATCTTGGTATAATCTACAAAGTAGTCCAACTTGTCTTTTATGCTTTATCCAGATCTTTTATGGATATTAAAAGAGCAGCTGCTCCAGCACTGATCACTGAGGGAAAATAGTTTTTAGATCCCCTAACTCTGAAAAGGTTCTTCTCACCATAACTTTTTGTTCATAGTGTTTAAGCCAGTTTTGTACCCACCTACATATAGCATTGTGAATTCCCACTTCTTTTAGTTTGATTACTAACCTCTTATGTGGTACCTTATCAAAAGCATTTTGGGAATCAAAGTAAATCAAAAGCCTTCCTGAAAATTAAAGTAAATAATACACTGTGAACTTCTCAAATCATATGATTTTTTACTTTTTCATAGAATTCCAATATATTAATCAAACACCACTTCTCCTATCTGAATCCATGCTATCTGATATTTCACCTGTTCTTGTCATGTGATGTTCCATCTTTTGTTATTAATTGCTCTCATTCATTTTCTCATGATGCATGTTAAACCTAGTGGCCTATAGTTACTATGATCAGCCTAACTGTTCTTTTTATATAACAGAATCATTTTTGCTACCTTTCAGTCTTTATGAATTTCCAGAGTACAGAGATTTTTGAAAATGATGCATCAAGGGTTTATTTATTCACTTACTAACTTCCTTAATTCTCAAAAGGATAAATGTTAAAAATCCATGCAACACTTAGCCAATTATTGTATTTAAAAATAAAAGAATTAAAGCATTTATATGTGCCAACTGGCTTGAATACCGAGAAAAGGCATAATGTAGTTTGAAATTGTTGGAAATTTTCTATTAAATTACTTTCCAGCATTTAAGCAAAAAATAAAAAGATGCTTCAATTGTCCTTAAGCTGGTTGCCTGTTTTGGCCATGAAGGGTACTTTTCCGTGCCAAATCTCCTCAAACCTCTGGGAGTGACTGTTCATCTGACCTGGTTGAATGTTGCTTTGGAATGAATACACTGTTATGAATTTTGTTTTAAACTTACATTTTATCTTCTAGGCCAATTATTAAAGTTATATATGGAGGAATATTTTCTTAATTTGTTTAAAAAAGATAGAATGTGAGAAGTTAATAAATATCAGTCAATTGTACTGTATTTTAAGCACAGCTGAGCCCATATATACAGTGTATATGCTTTATATAGTTCAGTCAAAATTAACATTTAAAGCAATACATTTTATTGTTAATTTGCAATGTTTTGCCTTCTAGAGCCATAGTAATATGTTTGTGGGGACATGATAGGTGGCACTCAAAATGGTGTTGAGCAGTTATGTGTATTTCAAATAGGAAGAATTTGTTTTAGAAATCAAACATATCAATTAAAGAAAGTAACTTATCCCCTAACAAGTCTAATAAAACCTTTTTGAGTTATTAATCAGACAGGAGAAAATCTTGTCCATCTGTGTCATTTATTACCCCTGCAGCACCATGCTGAGGAGGGAGTATCTCTCACAGCAGTCTGTTACAGAATGATGAGAGTGGCCACAGAAACAAAGAACAGAGGTTCATTTTATAAACTATGGAATTTACATACAGTGTCAATCAATACATACAATTTACTCTGGTTTGTTTGTTGGTTTATACCCAAATGACTTATATGAAATAAAAGTCTATTTTTTTATATTCTTATTCTTTTTATACGCTTTGGGTTGAGCCACCACCCTTGAAATTTCTGTGTATGTAACAACTGTCCATTTTAGTTCTTCACAGGACATCTGATGATTTCTTCGTCATCTCTTGGTCATCTTTCAGTACATTTTATGTATTACATCAACCTTTCATTCTGGTACATCCTTTGTTTATTTGACCATCTCAGTAGTTTTCCAAAACCAATTCTTATATATTTCAATGTACTCTGCAAACCAAGATATTTAGCTATTTTTACTTCTAAATTATTCTTTCACAAATTGGCAATAGAAAAGTATGGACTGTTAAAATGTAAATTGATACAACACTGCTGACAAAGGCACTCTTAAATCCTGGACCTCATGAATTGCAGGTTCTGAGAAAATCAAAGCTGCAGAAGTGAAGAAGTGGCTACAAGTACAAGATTAAGACTGGGATTTCAAGAAGATACTGTATATGCAGTGTTTCTCAGTGGCATGGAGGTGGTGGAGATTATATAGCAAAATAGGAAGAAAATATACCTAGCTATTGTACTGCCTGCTTTGGATCAAACAATTCTATAATAAATTACTACAAATGAAAAAACTTGTGCTATAGAAATTACTTGGCAACCCTTTTTGTGAGTTTGTGTTTGTGTGTATATGTGTGTGTGTGTGTGTTGTCACAAACACCAACAATGGAAGTGTCTCCTGGGTGTAAGTTCAACTAAAAATATAAAGAAGGTTTGTAGTGTGACTCTGCCACTAACGCAATTTCCATTTCCTTTAGAATGGTGAAAAATCTCTTGAAAACTACGAACATCACTTCCGGTCTAGCATTAAAACAATCTAGACAAGAACAGGCCATACAATTCAACAAAACTCGCCAGTCCTATCCCCTTAATTCCTCTGATAAAACATCAGTTTTGAAAGTCCCTAAAGTCTTACTGTCAACTACTGTTGGCTTTTTCCAAGTGTCAATAGTTCTCTGTGTAAAGAAAATCTTCCTAATGTTTGTGCAAAATTTTCCCTTAACAAGTTTCTAATTATGCACCTATGTTCTTGATGAACTAATTTTAAAATAACAGTCTCGATACAGTGTTCTAATCCCCTTCATAATTTTAAACACTGAAATCATATCACCTTTTAATCTTCTTTTGCTTAAATTGAAAAGGCTCAGCTCTTTTAATGTTTCTTCTTAATTCATCCCCTGTATCTCTGGAATGAGCCTAGTCGCTTTTATGTGGATCTTTTCTAGTGCTGTTATGTCCTTTTTGTGGCCTGGAGACCAAAACTGTCCACAATACCCCAGATGATGCCTCACCAGTGCATTATAAAGGTTGAGCATAACCTCCTTGGACTTGGACTCCACACATTGTGCTATATAAACTAACATTCTGTTTGCCTTTTTAATGGCTTCTGATGACTGTCGGGAAGTTGATAACATAGAGTTCACTACGACTCCTAAATCCATCTCATTAGGTGTACTCTCCATTTTCAGACCTCCCATTGTGTATTCAAACCTGAGCCAATTCTGTACCCATCTACAATTATTCCCCTAAACTCCCACTTCTTTTAATTTGATGCCCAACCTCTCATGTGGCACCGTATCAAATGCTTTCTGAAAATCAAGATAAATAACATCATATGCTCCACTCTGATCATATCCTTTTGTTGCTTCTTCATAGAATTCCAGCATGTTAGTAAAACACGACCTCCCTCTTCTGAACTTCTGCTGAGTATTCAGAAAAACTCTTGTAATTACCATGTGCTGTTCAATCTTATCTTTAATAATACCTTCCATTAATTTTCCTGTGATGCATGTTAAGTCACTCTTTTTATATAATGGGATATTTGCCATTTTAAAGTCCTTCAGAATCCCCCCAGTGTGCAGTGACTTCCTTAAAATATGTGTCAGGGGTTTATATATGGTTTATATGTACTCGCTAGCCTCCTTAAGAACTCAAGGGTAAATATTATCTGGTCCCGGTGTTTTGTTTGATTTCAGCCTATTTAATCTGAGCAGTACTTCTCCCTCTACAATTTCCAAATCCTTCAGTACCTCCATAGTAGTCCTGTTTACCTCTGGGAGATTATCTACTTCCTTACTTTTAAAGAGCTCAGAAAGTTTAGAGCATCTGCAATTTCACTGGTTGTATCTTTTAATTCCCCTTTTACCAATCCTGATGCACTTCTCCTTCTTCTTCAGTGTTCTTTTACTACTAAAATACTGAAAGAGTCTCTTAGGGTCATCTTTCGCCTTATCTGTTATATTCCTCTCCTACCCTTCCTAATATTCTTTTAAATGGTTGGCCTTATGTTCTCATACACCCTATGATTCACTTTGGAGTTATTAGTCTTATACGGCTTACATAGCTGCTTCTTTCTTTGCCCTTTGATGCTTTTTTTTAAACTCTTTATTAACCCACTGCAGTTTTGCTAGCTCCACCCCTTCCACTTCCTCACCTTTTTAACAGCCACCACACAGGAAGTCGTTTTTCACTTCGGATGTGGCTTCTGATGAAGGTGAATCTACTACCTCTTTAAATCATCATCCACCTGCAAAAGACTGAAAAGTACATCACACATGACATATTCTATGAAAATCTCTTCTTATTCATTCTGCAACTTGGACATTAAACTGGGTGTCCTCTAGAGCCCCAACTCTTCATCTGTCTCTTTTTTATTACTTTACAGTATGTATGTATGTACTATAAGACATTTCTAATGTTACCTTTGTTGTTTCTGCCTTTAAGACTCACAGTAGAAGAATACTGACTAACAAGAAAAGACTTCTAAAAAACATTTTGATGTATTGAAAAATACAAAACTCTAACACAAACTGATAGAAATAGGCATTTATGCCATAACAGAGTTAAATATTTTAAAACATACAAAATAACTTAGTAAGCCAGTTCCACTTAATTTGGAAATTACTGCTTCTCTACAGTTCTGATTTGCCTTTTAAAAGCTAACTAGAAGCTTCAGGTGAGGAGGACTTACAGAAGCAATGCCTGGCCCACTGAAAACTGAGCAGAAATTATCGGTTAATTTCACCCAAATCTATGTGCCTTGAGAAACTGATCACTGTATTTATTTATTAGCTTCTTGATATACTGGGCTGAGGAAATTGCAGTGCGCTGTTAAAATTGCATGTGAAAAAAATAGACAAGAAAACTTGAAATAGGAGTCGGTTTGTTTTTATCTAGCAACAAATCTGCCAATAGGGTAAGCAAAATTTACTTGAGGAGATTTCTTAAAGTAAGCTAAATAATCATAAATACAATTTTTTGATAAGTCAATAGTTCTTACAATAAGAGAAAAAGGATTTAAAAAAAAAAATTTATACTTGCTTAGATTATGATGTTACAAGTTTCAGTAAAAATCTTAACTGTACACTTTTTCAAGCTCCACAGAACCCAAAATTATTCACTATGATGGCAAAGGGCACTTCCATGTCAAACTTTCTGTATAGAAAATACAATATTGTTCATGTGATTCATATATCAATGGGGAGAGTCAGAAGTCACTTGTGGGGATAGAAATGGCCATAAAAATATTTTAAGTACACTAAAAAAGAAGAGGGACAGTAGTTCCCTTATGGAATCTTGGAAAGTACCTACTGGATATAAAAGGTTAAGCCACACAGATGATGGCAACCATATCTGACACAATATTTAGGGAGAAAAAGAGAGAGGAGTGAGTTGTGAAGAGGACACAAGACCTGTCCAAAAGGGTAACTTTATAAGTTGTGATAAGGTCATCATAAGATCATTTCAGCATAAAGGCACAAATTACTCCTCCTTACTTGAAGGACTTAAACCGATGTGTGCAAACTTCAGCCTGCTGGCCACATCCAGCCAGTGGCACAGACACAAGAGGCCCACAGTCTTCTCATAGAAATATTTCATATTCTGGGCCTCATCAAGTGTTCTTAACAAGATGATGCTCCATTTGGAGGGTAGCGTATTATGTTACAATGCAGTGTCATCCACAAATAATGAAATTAGCTAATCTTTTTGCCATATGAATACAGACAGCCCATAGGGCTAAGCTGTGTATGTTTTATCTGTTTGCTTGCCTTGTGCATTTTAAAAGAATATGAGTTTATATATAGCAGATTTTATCAGCGATGGATTCTGTTGGCAGCAGGTATGACTCCAGGCCCATGCACAAATCAATATAAAAAGTGCCATTTATAAGTCAGAAAGAAGGAAATTAGAATGAGAATGGTTTACTGGTGGTGAATTGTTCAAAAGAGCCTATATATTTAGTAAGACAAGGACTGGCATCAGCATCATGATTATGTCTCTGTACAGTTAGTGTGTTTTTCAGATGCTTCATCACTGAGTCAGAAGAGGAAGATAATTAATGACTTTTCAGGAGAGGTCATTTCATTTTTGGTACAGAGCTATCCATTTATGTTTTTCACCATTCTTCAAACTTTACAATAATCTGAGTCAGCTGCAACTAGCAAAATCTTCATTTTCCTGAATTTAAGGATCAGACAGAAGTGAAGATTACATGCTCAAGATGCAATCATTGTTGTGAATTTTAATCTCACTTTCAGGACTTTTGGTGCAGCATGACAGATTTTGGGCTTTTTCTTTGTCCACTTTCTCTGTTACTTTGAGCAATGTACCAGAAGTCTTGCAGCTGGAAATATTTTATATGTTTAAGTATATGTTATGTTCTTAAATATGTTCACAAAGTTTCTTTGCTTGATTTCTCAAACTGTACATTACTCAGGGTTTGGTTTCCAAGACTTTGCAATCATGTTGTGTGCATGACATACAGTAATTATGTGGTAGCACATACAGTTGAATATGACCACTAACATAGACTGTATTTCTTTTTTAAGGAAAATGGCATGATTTATTTTCACATCATGTACATAACCTTTGCCAAAAATGACAAGTTCAAAACCAGGAAGAGAGCATCAGTCTTAATTAATTAATCACCCCTCACCGGTTAATGCTGCAATTGCACCAGAAAAAATGTAAGGCAATGATCAGGAGCAATCATTTTACATTGATGTAATTAGTAAATAGTTCAGCCATTCCCAAGTCGCTCTAATGTGCACTGTTGAGTCTCATCACAAGAAAAAACAACAAGACCATTGGTGTCTGAAAGGTGAACACATTCTGATTATAAGCTAGCACAAAATTGTTGACTTCCCTCTCTCTCTTGGTCTGTTTCTCTGCTTCTCGGATTCAGCATTGATTGATGAACTTCGCCAAAGTATTTTCTGCAGCAAATATTTGTTTGCTGGGAACCTCATTCACTGAATATTTTCCTGCAGATTCACTGTATGGTTGGCTTTTCTTCCCGGCACCCCATGCTTCTATCACTTAGCTGTATCAGTCATACATAAAACTTTCACACATGCATTTTTGATTCTGCCTGATCTGCTTCACGCATACATGATGACACCACCTTATCTGTACTCCAGCCAGATTTGTACTTTGCATGTGTATTTAAAAAAAAAAAAACCTTGCAGTGTTTTAATTGAGAGGTACATTAGTTGACCATAATGAGCAAATATTGAGTGCTACAGCCAAATGTACACTCACCCATTTGGCTAATTTTTTTATGCCAGCCAAAAGCAAAAGCGACGAGTCCAAACAAATGTAAAAGTCATAAAACACATGCGACCCTGTAAAATAATAATAATAATAATAACAAAAGTTTTTTTTACTATTTGCAAGGAATTTCTATCTTCTTGATTGAAAGAAAATGTGCAAAGCATCTGCAAAGATGAATTGGAAACTCGCGATTTTAATCAATGGGATGAGCCAGTCCCATACCTCCACTTTTTGGCATGGCCAGTGACTGCCCTAAGATTGGAACTCTACAAGTGCAATATATATTTTTTTTATTTACTTATTGCTAGTTTATGGGTTCTTATTAGCTGTCTCCCTGTAGCACCAATCTCACTCTAATTGTAGGGTCTGGTGTGTCTGCTAGATGGAATATATGCATATATTTGTAATGAATTGGTCTTGATATGCTGAAATTGGCTGATCGCTACTGATCAACTTCCTAAACTTTAAGGCGACTAATAAAAGGAAGTGCCCCACCATATGTCCCCTTTTTTGAAATAATCAGCTCTAAACAGTCAAGTTAGTATATGCAGCGTATGAAAAAAGACAGATATAAAAGAGCTCCAGCAAAGTGGGAAAAAATATACATTTAAAAAAGAAAGACACAAGGATAAAAAACAACAATGACCCTTTTCCTCCCCAAAACACAGTACCCCCCGATATGTGAATAAAAATTATATACACAGGAATACACACGCCAGCCCCTTCCAAAGTTCACACAGTAGTCCAGAGTTCAAGTTGTCTGATTATAGTGTGAGAATGGATTGTAAAAGCTGGCCAACAAAGAATCTGAAACTGTAAATGTAAAATATTTTCAAAGTCAGTACTGCACAAGTATAAAAAAGGACTTCGGCGAGCTCAACTGAGTCCTCGTTGTAAATAAATGCAAGATTCTTGTTCCTGAAGACGACTGCTGACTTTCACCTATCTAGACATGTCTTTGAAGTCAAAGAACCTTTCACATGGCCAATGCAAATGCTGACCAGTTCAACTAGTTTTCCTATGTTTTTCCTCCAATTGCTGTACTCCTTTTGAAAAAATGGCGTGATGTATACAGATTCCCTCTACAACTGTTTGTCCGGCCTCCGGGGTGCAACTGTCAATCACCTATCTATTCCCAAAACAGGATATATGGGCTATTTTCGTGCCCGCACAAGAAAACCAAAGAGACAAGCGGAAAACATTTTGTAAGTGGTGGCGCTACATATTGTTGAAATATATGGCATTGTATTTTTTTTTTTTATTTTGTTGATTATTGTAGTGGCATTTCATATTTTGGATTGAAGGGTTTCTCAAAAAAAACATGGTTATTATAATACTTAGGTGCATTGCTTCAAGTGGAAAATTGCACCTCTTGTAATTTCTACATAGGGTACCTGCACCTCTTTTAGTATGTCAATGCAGAATTCAAAGCTTCATGGAGATGAAACCTCCCAGTTTTTAGTGATCATAGCTTGACTCAGAACAAATAAAACAAAAATTAGACCTAAAATAATTTTGTTTCTTTTAAACAGTAGGCTCAGGAAAACTTGATGCCCTACATTATTTGATTTAGGCTTATTAGGTGTCTCCACAGCCTAGGCTAACACTGTGGTAGCTGAGTAGCAATACAAGGAACAGGAGATGATTCCATAGATCCATAAAAAAAACACTTCTGCATTGTATGACAGGACTGTATGCACAAGCAGAATTTCATTTTGTGTAATAGCATTTTTTGGCCAGATGTGTTATTGATTGATGAATTTTGTCTTGTGATGGGTTTGCTGAGTGCAAAGAGGGAGAAAGTGGAGGGGGCAATAAAGTAACACATCTTTAAAAATGTTCTTTAGAAATGAACATCAATAGATTATTGAAAGTAGACTGGCAAGCTGAAGACAGAGTACAGTACTGAGAAAGTAAAATGCAAGCAGTATAAGGAAAAAAAAACAGGAGCCACGGTTACAATGTCAAGGATAGCACAGGGACTGATTGTGCAAGAGATGGCTTAATTTTTAGTTTAGTTCGGCTGCCCTAAAATCTATATGCAGCAATAGAAGGACACCTTGTCAAAATCCAGCTGTCTCCCAATTGAAAAACAACCCGGAGCATTTGTGTGTTATTTTAATGTGGTACATCATTCACCAGTCATCATCAGGGCATTGTGGGTGTTCAGAAAAACAAAAATGTCCTGATGAAAAATCCACCTGCATGCTTGTAAAGTATAAAAGACTGATTAATGCAATGTAATGAAAATATAATGGAGCTTTGCTGAATATCCTTAAACAGAGTTCAAGTAGAGACTGAGGCAAAAACAAACTAAAAAATGCACTGTCATGTCAGATGTGCCTATACAATGAAACCAGAGGAATCAAGCTATTTTCTAATGAAGTGGCCCAGTGACTGAAGAGCCTACCTTTAGACTTAAAGGTGGACTACACACAAAAATGTGGCAAAGCAAATAAATCTTCAGTTCTTCAGAGTAGTTGCATATACTGAGTTGCATATTTTACAATGTAGTTTTTTTTTTAAATACATCCATCAGGTATGCTGTTTGATCTCTGAGCAATTTTCTATATTCCTAATTTTTACAATGAATGTTATTAGGCCTTCAATGAAAATCTAATAATATACAAAGAAAACTGCAAAATTTGCATACTGTTTTTATTTATTTTGATTTGTATACTGATTTTTACCTCAAATTATTTTAGTGCCATCTCACTGTGAATATATTAAATTTGTCTTAAAATAGAGCAGCTGGGGAGGTCATACATACTCAAGTACATGCGAACCCCAATCTCCATAACTGCAAGAAAGCAGTGGTACCTTCCTGTCTCATATTATTATTGTAACTTATATTTTAAATTGCTCTCCTCAGCATCTTCCACCCATTACTCTTTTCAAATGAATAACATGCCTTTGATTGATGACCACTTGGTGGCATCCACCACCTCAGCCCACAGGAAAAGTGTCCCCGCAGGTGCCCAAAAAAACAACTTGATCGGCAGAGGAATGATAAGTGCAAAGTCAATGCCATCCCATGAGAATTCCCCGGATCAGAACAAGTGGTAAGTGATGTGTTGAAAAACAGACCCTATATTGACACAGGACAAACAATAGGATGAACATTAATTTATTTATACATTTTTCTTTACTATAGGCACAAAAATAATGGTGACAATAATCCTCCATCTTCCTAACCCATTTATTCACTACAGGACTGTGAGGTAGCTAACACCCATGCCAGCAAGCAACGCAGGAACAACACCTGGACAGGGCAATTCACTATTATATTATCGAGCAATATCTCTTGTTACAAGCCAGCACAGAACATGACCACTGCAGAAGCAGAATGGCAGAAGAAAAAGTAGGATTATAAATAGAATATAGCTTTGTGATAAGGACGAGTGAACAGCAATGTATTCTTACCTCAAGAAAAAAGTACCAAGAATCTGTGATAAAATAATTATTTTTAATTTCCTTTCATTATCAAAAGGATGCCTCATAAACATGGAAAGCATGTTTTCTTAAATCAAAACCTTACCTGCTTCAAAGTGGACATATTCAGTAAGTTTAAGGCTTTTTCATTCATGTCTGGACCCGTGTACCCTTTTTAACCCCATTGCAAGCTGCAAGAACAGGCATGGTATTTTTAAAATCTGTAAAGAAAACTTCACTTTAGAAAACAAGTTTATCTGGCAAATGATTATATATAATGATTTTAAAGAAATACCTTCAACTTGCAAAATACTGAACCCTTCAATTATGTTGGCATATATCCACTTTTTATCATGCTAAGGTTGGACTGATTTTCACCATTAAAGGTACACTGTACTATAAAAGCGGTGTAGTTGGTTAGTCTGTGGGTTAGTTTCTTTATGACCAGAAAAATACCTTGAATTTGATTTAGTGAGGCTTATACAAATAAAACACCAATACATGCACAACATTAGGACAACAATAATTATCACTCCCAAACAGCCCACAAACAACAAATTTAACAAAAATACTTTTTTATGTAATTGTTGTAAATGACCCTGGGTTTAAGATGTTAGGTTCATGCCATCACTGCTTGTTAATATGTATTACTGGGGCATATGCCCCTGACTGACCAAAGACATTCACCAAACGGAAAAGAGTGAACAGAGCGTGGGCAGGGTGTCAAGGGCCCTGTAGAATATTTCTATTGTTCAGCCTAAAATGAGACAAACAGTAAGCTCCAGAGTGAAATGACCTGCAGCATTTAATACAATCAATCCTATATCATCCAGAATAAAATATCAATACATAAAATAAGGGCCAACTTACTAAAATTATGGGGTAAATTAGTTAGATACGCCTTTAAAGTACATTGCAAAAAGGAACAAAACAATAGTGTGAAGCTCAAGAGACTGTAAGGCTGATATTTTAAGTTTATGCATCTCATAGCTTGTGGCTAAGTACTGTTACAAAATCTGGTTGTTGTGGTCTTGATTAACCTAAAGCAGAAGGAGAATGAATAGAGTGTGGGCAGGGTGTACCAAATGAGATAAAATTTTAACGGCTTTAGAGCTTGGCAAAGATATATATCTATATATCAAGGCAGCTGTAGGGAAAGGTCAATGCATCCTGTTATACATTGAAGTTTCTTAGGAAGAGCAGCCTATGGTAAGCTTTCTTTACCAACATGGATTATTTTACTTCCTTTGATGGGGTGGTGGTACCCTCTACTATATATATACAAAAACATAATGGAAGAGATCAGTTTAAATAAAAAGTGATATTGGTGAATGTTTCATGGTCAGTATATGGTCAAACCGATCTAATTTAAGGGGTGTTCTATAATCTTCTACAGAACAAACTATATATATATATATATATATATATATATATATATATATATATATATATATATATATATATATATATATATATATATATACACAGAGAGAGAGAGAGAGAGAGAGAGAGTGACGGATGACAATTGTCAATAATCATCTTGGATGCCAGCCAGGTGGAAGGACTGTTGGGACATTATCTCACCCAGGATGTTGGAGGGCAGCTCCCCTGGCTTGCTTTCTTCCTGAAGGGCATCCTAGGAGCTAGCGTTTCCACCACACCTGGAAGTGCAGCCAGAAGAAGGCCAGGGAACACCTGGAGCACTTCCAGGTGCGCTATAAAAGGTGCCACCTCACCCCAGTCAAGGAGCCAGAGTCGGGAGCTGGAGGATGAATGTTGCCAGGAGGAGTGAAGGTGGAGTTAGAGTAAGAGACCAGAAAAAAAAGAAGGGACTGTGTACTTGTGTTGATATTTGTAAACTGTGATGCTGGGGAGTCAAAGAAAAGTGCTTCCCTACTTAAATAAGGGTGTGCTATGTGGCAAGACTTGTGTCTCCGTCTGTCTGGGTTGGGACTGCTGGAGTGCCCTTTATTACCACAATATATAAGTTGGCTGACTCATTTACTCGCTCACTCACTCATCAACAAAAATACAATTTCCTGTTTAGTTAAAAAGCTGAAATTTTTGCATGATGGTACATCTAGGTGATTAAGTATTGCCTAAGAAGAAATTTCGATATTTAAATGTTTAGAGGTGACACACAATTTAAATACTAAAAGTCCCGAAATCTCAAAAATGCTAATGATGGATTTGATTAAAATGTTATATTCTAATGCATCACAAAAGGAATTAAGACATCGACAACACAGAGTACCATCTGTAAGGTTTCTTTTCAACTGGATGGGATGATCTGTGCCATGAGCTGTGAAGTGGAAGGAGGAAGGTTCCATGAGCCTTTGTTTAGCAATAAAGTTTGAGTCGGTTTACCAGGGAGGGGAGGAGAAATACATGAGAGGTGGTTTTCTTGTGTCCAACACAAGCAGGTAGTGACTGCATCAGTTTAAATATTAGCATAGCTCAATTAACGTGTCCCACACGACTAAAAGGGAGAGGAGTGGACAACTGTACATATACTGTAATCTGCAAATTTTTTTTGTTTTTACCTTTTCCCTTCTGAACAGTTCTTACTTCTACATTTACAGTGAGAAAATCAGTGCTTGAAGTGGGCTGGTACTCACTCCCCCAGCAATTGTTTAAAAATGCCTGCACAATATAGTACCAGCTGTTATTTTGTTCCACTTTAACCATTACAGAAAACAATCCGAAAACTAAAATGTTCTATTCATTGCACAGCCTAAATGAGTAGCCTTTAAATGATTTTGCTGTTTGTAATAAGTTAAAGTACAACATGATTAATGATACAACTGTATTATCTGACTATGGCTAGGGAAAAAAGAAGCTTGAACGTACATCTGACAAAAATATGAAAGATAACGCTTGAGTGAGGTAAGTAAACAAATAAAAAATCATAAACATATAATAATAATAGTAATAATCACTGCACATATACTGAGGACTTTATCCTTCAAGTTAACCATCTCACCCTCATGGTAGGCTTAAGCTCAAGAGATGGACTTTGCTTCATTAGTGAATAAAGTAGATCTGTAAGGAAAGATAATAATAATAATGAACTCCCATATTTCCCATTATTCTTACTGATTATCCATTTCATTTCAAAAGAATATAGCTCCCCTAAAATTGTGTTTTGCAGTGACCATTAACAAAAGTCAAGGATAATCACTAGAAAATGCAAGAAATGATAAGTGGGAGGAGTGTTTTAGTTATCTGCCATTTTATGTAGCATGTTTAATTTTAAAAAACTCCAGTGAACTAAACTCACAAACACACATTTACTAGCTGAAGTACCCGACGTTGGCTGGCTATATCTGTAAAATGTTATTGGCATTGCCTCTGTATCTATGTCTTTGCTCCTGTGAGTTGAGAATTTTAAATTTTTGGGTCCAATTGGATTCCAGAATTGCAGTAACGCTGTTGTGTCGTATTTATCCTCTTAGTTCAAGATGGACAGTTCATAGTGCTTAAATTATAAAGAAAGCCAACAAAGCAGAAGTTAAGCAACCACACTTTTATTTTCCATTGTGCGGTGCTGCAACTTTCACTCTCGATAAGGCCTTACCCAACAACCCACTGTAAAAGTGCAAGATAATCCATTTAATATTACAGTAGATAGAAGAAGCATGTGCTGTACAAAAAACTTGTTCTTTTGGGGTGTGATTGGATTCCAGAACTGCATAAGTCCTTACTGGGTTGTCTGACTTGTCCTTTTAGTTCAAAGTCAGCACTTTATGGTGCTTAAATTATGAAGAAAACCTGAAAAAGCAGGAGTTAACCAACAACCCTTTGATTCTCCTTTGTTTTGCACTGCACTTCCACTCTCAATCAAGCCTCACCCAACAGCTCCCTAAAAAAGTGCACAACACTTTATTTTATATGACAGTAGATAGGAGCCGCACATGCTGTTGCCCAGGTGAGTGATGTTAGGCTCTGGTCATTTTGTGTGCTAGTCTGGCCTCAGTTTGTTCAGATGTTTCACTTGCTCTTAGCAAGCAGGTGATGCTGTTGGCCAAACCGTAGCACACAAAACAAGAAAACATCCTCTGGGACCCCTAGAGTCAAAATTTTGAGCTCCAAAGTAGTCTGTCCATATTGTCCTAGAGAGTAACTATGCAAAATCTAGACCAGATCAATCAAAGGGTGTAGAATTGTATAGGGAACAGAAAGACTAACAGACAGACATTCTATTTTAAACATATAGATATACAAATAAAGACAAGAAAGACTCATGTAGAAATGAAAGATTATATTACAGATAACATACAGCATACAACAACAATGAAGAGGAATCATGGACAAGTTTGAAATGGGATGTGTTGCAGTATAAGAAGTAATTCTAATAATTATGGATCTGAGTCACAGGCTGAGGTCTCCTAATGATACTGTCTGATGAATATATTACAATCAACACACAAGAACAGCACTGATGCTTGATGGTTGGCTTTTAGTCACAGCAGGCGTGCTTTTTATACAATTGTTTCATTATAAATGTGGTGATTATTTTTGCTCACATACACGGCAGAGATAACACAGATTATTGTTGTCATCATTCCTGATTCATTTATCTTGAATATAGATCACAGTGCACTAAGTTTTACAAAACAAGTGAATAGTAAGGGAAACGCAATATGGCAGCATGTAATGCTTCCACCATGCCTGAACCCCAGTCTGATTTCTGACAGTGGTGTCTTCTGTGTGGAGTCCGCATGTTATCACTGCCATCAAAAGGGTTTTTTTTTCATTATAGTTTTGTTTCCTCTCAGATTCCAAAGACTTGTCTGCAGACTAATTGTAGGGGTTTGTATGAGTTGACAAGAACTGGCATTCCATCCTGGGATGGTTCTTTTTATTGCTGCTGTTGGTAGTCCTGTGCTAAAAAAAGTTGGTTAAGAAAAAGGTAAAGGGTTGGTGATGCTGAAATATCCTTATGGTAGAATTGCCAAGTTTTTGTTAGAATACATGTGATACTAGAAAGAATGCAAAAGGAATAATAAAGTAAAAAGCAGATTTTTAGAAATAGTGACCTGTGAAACTGTAATGACATAAAAGAAGCAACAGCCAGAATTAATTCCATAAACAAATTTAAAGTATTTTTATCCATGCACGGTGATTAACAAAGTTCTTTAAAATGTTAAATAATTTTTTACGACCACCCACTTGCTAAATCCAGTTAATTCAGTTCAGTTTTGTGGTGATCCTTGCTACAAGGCAAAAATCAGCCATGAACAGGGTTTCAGTCCATTTCAGGGCACTGATTTCTAGTTAATCAAAATTATAGTATAATGTTCTAATTTTTTAGCATAACCCAGCCATTACTGAAGAAAAAGTATTCAAGAAAAGCTAAAAAGGAAGACACATATAAGCAGAAGAAGATGAACTTCAAATCTGCTAATTCTTACTTCCAAATGAAAATATCCCTCCTGCGTGTATCAAGTGAGCCACCTACTGTTTGAAAATGTGTACTGCCACATCGCCTTTAAGCAGGAAGAGGCACATATTTCCATATGTTATTTAAAGAATTACTTGGTGCATTATAGTATAATTGAAAGAGTTAAAAAAGAATATGTTTTCAATTATACTGCATTACAGCATGAGAATGATTTTTAAGTATTGTGTATTATGGTCTGGAATTTAAGTGTAAAATTAAAATAGCATTGTTTTTTTCTAAGTAATCAGTTGCCAAAGTGAAATGAATGGATTAGATAAAGCAGTAAAGTAACCAGGGATGTCTTTTATGTAATCAATTTTAAGTACATAAAATTAACATAAAACTGTGAAACTTGCTTTCCTGCTCGTGCTGAAATTCCATTTCCAGTTTTTATGCAAATTTAATTACTGCGTCTGGATGCAAATCGGTCAAAAGTATATTTTTAGAAAGTACTAAACAGTGTGTAATGCACAAGCCTGTTATAGGACAGTGACAAGGTAGAATTACAACTTGTAACCGCAGCATTAGCTGCCTTCATCAGCATTTATCTCCCCAGATTGGCTGGTTAAGTTTCACCACAGTTTGAGATATGGTCTTATGATGAAGATAACTAGTGGATAACGTAGGGGCTGACAGAAAGCTAATTCTCAATTACATTAAACATTTGTATGAAATTCTATCAAGTTGCAAAAAATAATGTTCAGGAACAGAAATAATACACTTTTATCACATAGGATTATCGAAGTGAGTGTATAATTCCGTTGCATGTTCTGATCGTGGAGTGTTTTTCATAGATGCTGCACATATTAAAGGTATTTGTTCATACATATTCCATTTCTTTGCAAGTGGATCTCAGATTAGTTTAAATGAACCAAAGAAGAATCATTTACTGAGACACTCTATTGAAAATGGAAGTGGGACCCAGTTGGGAAAGGAATGATCCATTAGTGGCAGACACCAGTTCAGTAAATGGGTAAAATCAAAGACATGAAGTTCATCCGTGGAAACAAAGCTGTTAAAAGTTATCTGCTTATTTCTAAACATCCAGACAAGCAAAGTAAAGTCTCCAAAGTATGCATTTTGCCTTTATGTCTCCCATTGCAAATGTGTATCCCTACCACCACACAAGCACTCTTTCTTACTTAGAAATAATGTCATTATTTGGAAAGTAAGCAAGATAAGGGCTGCTTTCAGAACAATAAATATTTCTACACAAGACAATGTTTACTGAAGTGAAGCCACAACAGCTTGCAACATTTGAAAACCTTAAGACAAAAGAGGATAGTTCAAAATAGCAAAAGGAAATAAAACTGCAAGGTACTGTAAACTATGGTGTATCACTTTAAAAAAGAATGTTTACAGAGCAAGCTTTGTTTTCATCTCATTATAAAATGGTGCTTCTAATATGAAAAAAATGGCTACAATCCACACAGCATAGCAACATACTGTGTTTTATTTTACACCCAATGAGATAATCTGTACTTAATGCCAACATCAATAAAGCGTACTCAATACCAAGAAAAGGCCCCGCAGCCAATAAAAAATACAGCACAATTTGTGCTGAAACACTCTGAGAGTCTGACACATGCTAGGGACCGGGTGTCACTTAGTGAGAAACATGGAGCTCTGTGAGTGTAGCATGTACTGTATGTGAATATGCATCTGGATTGCACCCCTGCTTATGGTCACCCTCTAAGGCAGGCCTGCCACTTTTTTGTGCTGCGGTGCTGTCATCAGAGTGCCACAGTGATTGTCATACCTGAGAATGTCCAACATACACACTGCTACTACTGTATATAATGCCAAGCTGTATCCCCTTTTCATTCACAAACAATGTGGTGCTTTTTCACTATGACATTTCTTAGATGCCATTAAGTCTGCTGACTTCTTACTTAGCCTGAAAAGCAGAAAGACAAACAAAGGTGACTTTTATTTGTATGATAAGAGCTTATGATTTCTGAATTTTGTATTTGACATTACTATGTATTTTTGGTAATTCTTTCCTGAGCATTTCAGATTTCATATATTTTCAGGTTTTGCAATATTTGCATAGATTGAGATATCTTGTGGACATCTTTTAACAGGTAGGAAAATGCAGCCAAACTATCGCATATACTCACATATAACTCGGGTTTTGGAACCTGAAAAATCGATCACAAAATCAGACCCCGACTTATACACCCGTTCAAAAATGCATCTTCTTGCCTCTTCCAATCTTGCATCAGTTTCTCAGATGCATCGAATTTTGTCGCAGCAGCACAGTTACCAATTTCTTTCCTTACTTCAATGTTGTTTAATTTAAAACCAGCATTATATATTCTTCTGATCGAACGTTCCATCTTAGATAAGGGATGCTCTTACAATAAAAGTGTATGAGGTTGTGAGATACAAAAAGCACAAATCCGTGCAAACGTTGCTTTGGAATAGTTTAGGTATTACTGTGTGGTCATGTAGGCACAACAGAAAGAGAGGTTAGGAGCACACGCTGATACAGCGCATTGCCGCACCCACGTAGGAAAAAAGGGCAATGTGCTCTGTGGTTACTCTCTCAAGTGGGCGTTGGCATATCAATCTCTTGGACCAATAGTGTGAGTTTTCCACATTCAACTTATTTGACCAACATTATAAAATACCAGAAATTATAAAGTAAAATCAAGTCCCGACTTATCCACAGGAAAATTTATCCGCGAGTATATACGGTAGCTAAATCATGACTCATACTTATAATAATTCATATCACTGAGGTGTTATTATAAAAGTGTGTTGATGTAACAAACATATTAAACCTCAAAAGAGATGAATATGATTTATAGACTATTATTTTAGTTCTTGTTCAAGAGGGCCAATGCTGCATATTTGCACTGAACATCTGAAATGTGCAAACTTCTATCAGGTGAAGGGATGCTGGAGCACATATGGTGTTGCTGCTACTCCCTGTTAACAACACTTTTCATTAAAATTTGCATTAACCCTGCACTTTTTGCACTTTTTTCACTTTCTCTTACCATATATATAGTTCATGGATGCAATTGATTACTTCCCATATTCTATTTGGATGTATTTTCATGGATGTTGCCTTGACTGTGTCCACAGCCTCAGGGACAACTGATTTAAATCTTTTTGTGGTTCACTGGACGAAACTTTCATTTTATTGCCTGCTCCTGTGTGATGCCAGATTTTAAAATATTTTTATTTACATCATTGTGATATCCAGGGTAGTGGGAAAGTGGCCCCAAACTACACTCTGGACATCTGATAGATCATGAGCTGAACAGGATGGGAAGAGAGAAGAGACACAGTCCAAAATCAAAGAGTTAAAGTTTATTACAGGAGTGCTGCACCACAAAATCAAAACAGTGTCAGTCCTTCAAACCTGTGCCTGTCTGTCATAACAGTGGGGCTTGTGTGCATCAGTGATTTTCTAAGCTATGCCGTTGGCAGTGCAGTCTGTCAGCAGGGGCACCAAAGGCAGACAGGTCTCAACTGAGGTGCCAGACAAAGTGTACAGCCCAGCATCGGCAGCAGGACGTTGCAAGGTGGGGGAGGAAGATCAACCTCGTATTGACAACAGCCACAATGCTGATTCAGTGTGACACCTTCACAGGTGTCACATTACTGTGCTTGAGAAAGGCCTGGCAATCTATTTCCGTACTATGCCACGAAAACTTGGATGGAACGTACAACTAAAGGAATTTGATATAGGGGAGATGTGCCCCTAAGTCGGAAGGCACTCAACAAGCTACTGGGGAAGAGCCAATGGTTGACTTGATTATGAGCAATGCTCATGACGCACCAGGATCAAAGCCACAAGGTCGTCTTAGTGCTGATGTCGCCTGGTCGAAAGGGAAGATCAAAAGCTGTAGAGATATCATCAGACTTGGAACCCGGAACGTATAAACCATGAACCAAAGTAAACTCTACATCATCAAAGCTGAAATGGACAGAACAAGACTTGACTTACTAGGAATTAGTAAAATAAAGTGGACTCACTCACAGTCCAACAAACATTGGGCCTACTATTCTGGCAATGACAACCAAAGAAGAAACGGCATTGCCTTTATTCTCAAACGAAGAGAATACAACAACAGCAGTCCAAAAAGGTGGAAATTACAAGGTGCCAGATCTGGTGAATAAAGAGGTTAGGCAATACATCAGACTTCAGTTTCTCCAGACAAGCCCTAGTGTTCTTAGCAGTGTGTGGGTTGGCATTTTCTTGCAGCAAAAAGACTCCTTGACACAGCAGTCCCTGCCACTTGGATTGAGTAGCAGGCTTCACATTGGTCTCCACCAAGTCATAATAACTTGCACTATGTGGTATCCCTCATCATTTAGTGTTCAACAATAACACCTTTATTGTTGAAAAACACGGTCAACATCAATTTTCCAGCCGAAGGTTGGGCTCGAGATTTCCTGGGTAGTGGTGATGCCGAATGATGCCACTCTTTGTTGGCCATTTTTGACTCATTCATGGCAACTCGATCCAGATATGCCTGACCTTCCCACACAAAATCATTCACATTTTCCTGACCTGCCTTCACATGAGCCTCTTTCATTTCTGGTGTCAAACCTCTTGGCACTCATCTGACTTTTCGATATCCCAGCTCCTCATGAATGATTGTAATCACTGAACCATGACTATTGGACACTTCTGACGCTATTTCGTCAATTGTGAAATTGATTTTTTTTAATCAGATTGTTCATGGCTTCAGTGTTTTCTGCCACCACAGCTGTCTTTCTTCTTTCAGGCTGGTCTGCATTGCGCAAAGAAAACAAAGCCTTTCTTGAATTTTTTAACCAAGTTGTAAAACTGAGCCTTGCACATACAACCTTCACCGTAAACCTTGGACATCTGTTGATGGATTTCTGATGGGTTCTCACCTCTAGCGTGTAAGAAACAGATGACTGACCACACTTCAAAGTCAAATCAACAAAGCTAACTTTCCTTCTAGCAAAGAAAGTCAAACTAAACTGTAACGGCCAGTAACTTCATGGTGCATCACGGGGGACAACCACCACCAACCCCTCATCCCCAGTTGTAGATCATGTATCATGGCTTCTTGACACTTGACGCTTCCAAGGGGATGAGACATGCCCAACTGAATATGAATAAGCATTTAAAATTTTAACATATGTTATTCACATCCACTCAGCAATAAAAAAAAAGTGGCATCATGTCGGCTCTCAAAAACATTTGGATATTGGATCATTTGAGATTAGGGATACTCAGCCTATATCATAATGAAATAATTAAAATTAAACATGATAGTAATTTATTTAATTTTGCTACTCTTCTTTTTGTAAACTTAAATAAGAACAGAAATAGAAACATCACAAACATTACACAGGTATACACTGAAAACGGCTTTTGATTATTTCATGTGTTTTTTATATATTTTTGGACACTGAATTCAAATTGAAAACCATTTTTCTACATCACGTTTTTCACAAAGTGTATGTGTTAGCTGTCAATTAATCTTTTTTTAATCATTTTTTCACTGTGATTAATTAAAGAGCAATATTTTATTTTAATGATAATTTGTCTTAATTTAATATTTTCTATATTCAAATCTATGTTTGAAGCAAAAGTTATTTTATTCAATAACAAAGTCATATGGTTCATATATATGGACCTGAATATTCTATGTATTTTACTGGGTCATCAGTCATGGCATACCCAATTCCCAGGTTTTCTCTGTGAAAGGGACAGCAGGGGAATCAATTCACATTGGGTTCAGATGGAAAGGCCAGCTAGGAAAAAAAATATAGCTTTGTGTCAAAAAAAATCATCAAACTGAGTTTGGTGAATCCAGATGAAGTGCTGCCACCACTGCTTCATGATAAACTTGGTTTAATTTAAACAGTTTGTCAAAACATGATCAAAATATGAAGCCCGTTTTATGGATTTGCGCCGAAGGTTTCCAGGTTTGTCTGAGGATAAATTGAAAGAGCACATTTTTGCCTGAAAAGATAATAGAAAACTTATTTCTGATGAAGAATTTGATGATGTAATGTATGACCTGAAATGAGAGGCTTAGATAGATAGATAGATAGATAGATAGATAGATAGATAGATAGATAGATAGAAATTTGGCTTTTTACATAAATGATTAAATAAATACATAGATCGATAAATATATATATATATATATACAGTACACACACCCGAGTAGAAAATTAAAAAGAAAGATGAAAACCGTCTGACTTGGCTCTCTTAGTCAAAGTGTGAGGTATTATGCAGAGGTATTGCTGTTGGTATAAAGGAGCCCCAGTCTCATTTCATGACACACTTCTGTTGAATGATTCGTTGGCTGAAAGTCCTCAGTACTAGTGTGTCAGAGAGAGGATGTGCACCATTGTTCATAATGGCACTAAGTTTTGCTTTAATTCTCTCTTTTGCTACTACCTCCAGGGGTCCATTTTGTGTCTTATAACTGAGCTTCACCTTTTATTTAGCTTGCTGATTCGGTGGGCCTCTCTTGTAATGATGTTACCAGCACAGCACACCACAGTGTTGAAAATCACACTGGCCATCACAGAGTTAAAGAAGATGTGAAGGATGTCACTATCCACAATAGAGGAACACATCCTAATAAGAAATAAGAGCCTGCTCTGCCCTTAAAGACTAGTCCAACTAGTCATTAATGTGGACCCCGAAGTAATTGTAGGATCAGTACACTAACTCCCTGAATAGTGTCTAGACACAGAGGCTCTTTGGTGCTGTGAAAGTCAGCAACCAGTTACTTGGTTTTGCTGATGTTCGGTTGCAGAAAATTCCTTCTGCACCAAGAGACCAAGTTCTCCACCTGACTTCTCTCCTCTGTCAACCCACTTATGTATACACCCTATAAGTGCAGAATAATCTGAGAATTTCTTTAAGTGACATGACCTGATATTATATCTATAGTCAGAGTCAACAGAGTGAAGAGAAAAAGAAGCAGGACTGTTCCTTTTCGGGGTGGCACGGTGGTGCAGTGGGTAGTGCTACTGACTCGCAGTTAGGAGACCCAGGTTCACTTCCCGGGTCCTCACTGCATGGAGTTTGCATGTTCTCCCGTTTCTGCATGGGTTTCCTTTGGGTGCTCCGGTTTCCTCCCATAGTCCAAGACATGCAGGTTAGGTGTATTGGTGATCCTAAATTGTCCCTAGTGTGTGTGTGTGCGCCCTGCGGTGGGCTGGTGCCCTGCCCGGGATTTGTTCCTGCCTTGTGCCCTGCGTTGGCTGTGATTGGCTCCATCAGACCCCCGTGACCCTGTGTTAGGCTATAGTTGGTTAGATAATGACCGACTGACTGTTCCTTGTGGTGCTCCAGTTCTGTTCACATCCATATCAGTGTTATTCACAAACTGCACTCTGTCAGACAGTCAGTTCATTATCCAGGACACCATAGGCTCAACCACCTGTATATCTCTGAGGTTACTGCTTAACAGGGTATCATTCAAAGAAGTCATTTCTAAGTTTTTAGATAACAATAAAGATCCAAATTCTAAAGAAACAGTGAAAACTGTATTTGTTAAGTTTAAAGAACTGAGTTGCGTCACTTTTTGGATTCACATCAAATCTTGTCAGGGTTTGTGAAGAGCAGGGTGAAAGATTCCATCAGGATATCATGGACATAGAAAGTAGGTACCAGGGGATGTTGGGATATTGGTTTTATGGTGTACTACTACTGTATAATTCATGGAGTACAAATCACCAGAAACAAAGTTTTGGATCAAAAAAACTAAGAACTGGCAAAACTAAGAAAAGTTATATTTAAATCAGTGAATATGTATTGTTGTTTTCTTTACATATACTGTATGTTTAAAAATATTAGCATAACTAAATATTTTCATGTTAAGTTGATTTAGAACAATATTGTATACATGAAAAATTGTGTCATTTGTTAGATTTTTATTTACTTGTTTAATTTTGTGATGTGATGAAACATTCAAATAAAATAATTTTATTATGTTAAAGAATGCAAATGAAAATAGCTATTCACAATAAAATAAATTTTTAAGAGTTTCATTTTACTCCACTTTTTTTACAAGTAAATTTTCTTTTATCTTTTTCAGATGACACTCATTTCATTTCTATTCTCAATTTCGTGATCATTTTTATGGCACTGTAATCCCTTCAATGCTCTTGCTGTAAAGACTCCTCATTTTTAATTGTCCTGCTACCTTCACATTTATTATTCTTCCCTCTTTTACCCACACATGCATACACTCCCCATTAAATATACTCAAAGGATGGACAATAGGCAATAGTATTTTTAGATCTGAGCATAATGCTATAAATCAGAAAGTTTCCCGGGTGCTCTGGAGGGTCTGTGAAAAGACATCCAGAAATGTGAATGTCAACTAAGAAATACTGTAAGAAGATTCCTGTTTGAATTTGTTACCTGTTTTAGGATTTATTTAAAAACAAATCATGTTCTAAAGCACTGAAAATACACTTGTGTTAATGTGTGCAAATATTTGCTGCTTCAGTTTGGAAACTCATGATATACTATTTCTACCTCAGAATATTATACAGTTTTAACATGATTTTGGTAATTATATTTGCATAAAAGAAAAACAAGAAAAATTGGCATAAACATAGAGGATTAACTGATCTGAGATTTTGCAAAAAAAAAAAACGATGGTTGGCTCAGCTTTTGAGAAAAACACCTGTGCTCAATCCAATGTGCAAATGAAGAACTCAAAATAAATTAACACTGTCAAAGGCCAAGTATTTGCACCTCTGTGTCACAGTGCCCTGACTGGATTAGCACATGACCTCATGAACCAGTGACATGGAAGCAACCCTATCATTTAAAGCTTGTGCCAGTTAAAAGGTCCAGATATTTAAAGTAGTCTTAATGATCCTTCAATGTGAAAGAAATGCACAGTCAATGTGAAAAAATGCACAATGACAATAAACATGCAAGTTGCATATAGCGTGGCATCAGTATGGTGAAGCACAAGCCTGACAGCTACAATACAGGAGAGTCCAGATTTTTGTTTAAATAGAAATTAATTTGAGCAACGCACTGAAACATCATGTCTAATTATATTATTAACAAACTGAAAGAAAACTCATCATTACAGTATCACCTTTTTCTTTCCCCTCTATTAGTGTGAGGCATGGAAGTATCGTGGCCTGTTGAGCGTGCTTAACCCTTTGCTTCACTACAGACAGGGTACATACTCTGTGGAGCCTGTATGTTCTCCTCATGTTTGTGTGTACTTTTCTAGTGATTTTGTCTTTAACATGCAGTGTTTAAAGTGTTAAAAATTTTATATTACTTAGGTGTAAATGGTTGTGTTTATGTACTTAAGTAAACTTTAAGATCGACTGATGTGTCACTGTGGTGAGATTTTGCCAATCATCTTTTGCGGGCATATACACTCCCCATCCACTTTGTTAGGTACAGGTTGGACTCATTTTTGCCTTCAGAACTGCCATAATTCCTCATGAGATAGATTCAACAAGGTGCTGGAAACATTCCTCGGGGATTTTGGTCCATGTTGACATGATTGCATCATGCAGTGGCTACAGATTTGTCTGTTACACATCAATGAATTTCCCGTTCCACCACATCCCAAAGGTGCCTTGTTGGATTGAGATCTAATCACTGTGGAGGCCCATTGAGTACAGGGAACTCATTGTCATGTGCAAGAAACCAGTCTGAGGTGATCTGAGCTTTGTGACATGGCACATTATCCTGCTGGAAGTAGCCGTCCGAAGACTGGTACACTGTGGTCATAATGGGATTGACATGGTCAGGAACAATATTCAGGTAGGCTTGGCATTTAAACGATTCTCAATTGGTACTAAGGGAACCAAAGTGTGCTAAGAAAATATCCAAGGTAAGCATTTGGAGATGGGTGGGCTAGTATAAAGAATGAAAAAGGTAAAGGGAAACAGGACTGGATGAAATACTAGCAGAAGTGTGGAGGAGTTTAAGAGAGTAGAGAATAGATGAGTTTTGGGGTCTAATGCAGAAGATCTATGAACAGGAGAGAAAGAGGAGTAGAAGAACAATGTGATTGCACCCATTTGCTGCCTATGTCTGAGCTTCATCCAAAATTTCTGGTCTTATCACTGTCTTAACAACCTTACCCTTAACCTTTGCCTTAATTCTTCCGTAATCCTTATACTCCTGATACCTTTTTCCAATTGTTTCAGCTGCACTGCACTTTTGAGCTATCACTACATCTAATTTACCATCTTGAGTTGCCACTGACCTTAGATATTTGAACTAATGCACTCTTTTAAATACCCCTCTCTGCATGCCAACTTCTGAATCCTGATCATCATTAAGCATCATGTATTCTGTTTTCTTCCTTTTAATCTTCCAAACAACTTCTCCATTCTTCCAATTTCCTCTCCACTTCCTCATTTCTGGTGTTACACAACACAATGTCATCAGCAAAAAGCATGCACCAAGGGGCCTGTTCTTTTACCCCATACCCCAACACCAAATCAAAGAGGTAAGGACTTAAAGAACTTAAAGAAAATCCCTGGTGCAGACCTACATTAACTGGAACCTAATTCTACTCTTAACCCAAGTCCTCAGTCCCTCATATATGTCCTGGTCAATCCTCACATATATTTCTGATCCTCCTCTCTCTCTCTCATACACCTTCAGACCTCTTGGTATGGCACTCTCTCATAAGCAAACTCCAAATCAGAAAACACCATATGCAAACCTTTGTGTTTTTCTTGATGCTTCTCTATGAGCTGTCTCAGTGCAAAGCCTGCATCAGTTGCTCCTCACCCTGGAATAAAACCAAACTGCACCTCCACTATGGTGGTCTCTTCCCTAAGCCTTCTCTCTATAACCCTTATCCAAATTTTCATAGTGTGTGACATCAGCTTTATGCCTTCATAGTTTCCACAATTCTGAATATTGTCTTTCTCCTTATAAATGGGTACAATCACACTGTTCCTCCACTCCAACAGATTACACATAAAGTAGTGCTGTAAACTGCACAGTAGGGTTACTTTTTAATTTACATGTTTTGTTTTATGTCCATTTGTGCATAGTATTTCTCCTCATGTGTTTCCATTTTTGTTTTGCCACATTTTTGTTATTTCATTTATATTATTAACATAAAAAGTAATTTCCGTCCAGTAAATAAAACCATTGTTTCAATGCTAAAATTATACAAAGTAATTCACATGAGGCTTATATATAACATAATTGAAACTGTATTTATATGTGTACTCTATATATAATGTAAAAATAATTAATGGTTGGGGTTACTATTTACAAGCAATTTTTCTCTGCACATTTGTCAGTTTATAATTTGTCACAGTGCTTTTGTCTTGCTTGCTTTAGTCATGCCACCTACACTGCCTACAAAAAGTATTCACCCTCTTGGACGTTTTCACATTTTATTTTTATACCACATTGAACCACAGTGGTTTTAACTTGTTTTTTAAGACACTGATCAGTAGAAAAATACTCTTTATTGTCAAAGAGAAAACAGATCTCTGCAAAGTGGCCTAAATAAATTACAAATATTAAATACAAAATACTTGATGGGACAAGCATTCACTCCCATTAAAATGACACCCCAATATCATCTCTAGTGTAGTCTTTTACTTTTAGAAGTTACAGAATTAGTAATTAGAGATGACTTGGCTGGTTGATTGTCACATAAATGCACTTTATCTTGAAGTCCAACATGTGGTGAGTCATTATGGTGGCCTAACCTACACAATAACGACAAAAACTACTCCAAGTAAGTCTTTGATTATGTGATGGAGACAAGAAAATATCCAAATCACTGAATATCCCTTGGAGTCCAATGAAGTTAATCATTAAGAAATAGAAATAGTACAGTACAGCTGGAAACCTGGCTAGAGCAGACCATCCACAGAAACTGAATGATCTACAACAAGAAGACTAGTGATGGAGGTCACCAAGACATTTATGATAAAACTGAATGAGTTCCAAGTCACATTGACTGAAATTGGAAAGACTGTGGATACAATGACTGTTGTCCTGGTCTTCACCAGGTGCACCTTTATGGGGGAATCAAAAAGAGAAAGCCACAATTAAAAAAAAACACATGACATCTTAGATAAAGTTTGCCGTAAGGTACATGGGAGGCTCTGAACTCAGCTGGAAGAATATTCAAAACATGTAAAATCAACCAAAACTGAGCTTTTTGGCCATCAAGCAAAGATGCATGGTGTAGGCAGCACCATACAGTGAGGATGCTTCTCTGCAGCACTCACTGGAATTCTTGTGAGGGTACCAGATAAATAAATGTAACAAAATATAAATACAAAAACCCCGTATATTGACAGGAAAACACTAAGCAATAAATTGAGTACGCACAAAAGACTGAGTCCCAATCAACTAACTGAGGAAAAGAAGATGTGGGCTTTTATAGTTGCTGTGCAGGAAGAGGAGGGTCCATGCAGGGGGGTGCAGAAGTGAGGTCAGTAGGAAGGTGTGGTCTGGATAGGAGGGCGGAAGTTGGTGCTTGGTTAACTTGGTTTTCCTTCTGTTGATCTGTAGGAAAGCGAGAAGAGAAGTTATTGCATTTCATCAATCCTCGAGCTGACATCTTACCCTGAGTTAAGCCCTTTGACTGGCTCCTATGTGCATGTATGTGACACATAGAAGAATAAGGAAAAACTGCAGTGCTCAGATGTGCAAAGCTGATACAGATGTAGTGCAAAACAAATAATTTTAAGAGTGGTAATTTAAGGCTGTCTTGCTTACATACTGTAATCTTTAACTAGTACATTGCACAAGCACTTTGCTGCATTGATTGAAGTTTTCGTGGCAGATGTTTTTGTGCTAAAATAGCCAGCTATTTGGAGCTATTCATTTTTACGTGAGTACCAGTCCTTATTATTATTTTTGATATCTACCAATTTTAATTAAATATTAAGAAGCAGGGTTTTAAACAAACTGCAGTGGAAGTGCAGGTAGTATAGCTAGAAATTCTCCTTATTGCTTCTTAGAGAATACATACTATACTTTTCTATTCCTAAAACTAACACTCTAAAATATTACTGACAATGAAACCTGCCTTGTTTCCAAAATTCTCCAATAGATCTATTTATTCTCCTTCATTTTTTAACTCACCCTCATCACAAGTGTCAGATGAGTCCTGTTACTGCTGTGCTTTTCCCCAGAAAAATCCTGGTACAGCGAGCCACTGTGCAAATCTGGGACAAAGAAGGCTGAAGCAGTACAGAGACTATGGCCAGTCCTGTGCAGATGGCTCTGTCCAGCAGATGTCACTGTAGCTCTTCAGATTGCCTTTCCCAGCTCCGGTGTCAGATTGAGTATATTTATTCAGCAAATTAACCTTGAAGAGTAAACAAGCAAATTAACACTTCAAAGCTTTAATGTTGTATTTAAGCAAGTAGTATGAAGCTTAATTGCTCACACTTAATCAACATGTGTTTTATTTATATTATTACAAATAAACCAAAGATGTCAATACTTGTACATGTTATGCGTAGGAGCATTGATAATTAGAAAAAAAAGGGACAAAGAGTCAAAGCGACAAATGCATTTTAACAAGTTCTTATCTTCACTTAAGTGAAATGTATAATATTTACCTATTTGTATAAAATATAAAATCATTGCACTAATAACCACATATTAATCCTCCAATAGCACTGCATGCTTATATCCAATATGAGCCCCTTTTAATTTGGTTCATGGTCACAGGGGTTAGAGCATGTCCAGTTATCTTTAGGAGCAATATAGGAATGGCCCCTGAACAAGGCTCCAGTCCATTATAAGACTCACTCACATGCATAACCCGCTCACTCTAATAGGGCTAATTCATCTAACACATATTTTGGGCTGTTAAAGAAATCCATAGTCAATGTAGAAAAATTCTCAAGGACAGAAGGAGAACGTACAAAATCAACTCAGTAAACCTTTCTTGAATAATATTTGTAGATTAAATATTTAGCCATGTTTTCACCCATGAAACTATTTGTATCTCAAAAGCACTCAATGCAGACTCAGTCTAACATCTTCATTCATTCAGACTGGCCACAAGTAGAGAAGCCATTTTACCTAATATACAGATCTTTGTTAGTTTTTATTCTTTATTGATATGACCTTCTAAACTACAGTTATAGTGTTAGTTACACCAGTCAATGTATGAATGATCTATGTGCACTGCTACAACAATTAATTTTTTAAAAGTCATTATAGTGCAGTGGATAAGGATCTAGGATTTTAATGTCCAAATTGTTAATGCAGATTCTACAGTATGGCCTACACTTCCATATGTAAAGGCATATTGTAAATGAATACCACTACTACTACTAATAATAATATTAATAATAATAATAACAATGATAATAATGAAAAGATGAGTACTTTTTTATTAACAGGAAGAAGATATTCACGAGCATGGTGCATAAAGTAATTTTCTGTAAAAAATATTTTATGAATGTAACCTCATTTTTTAAAATAATTAATGGACTTTAGGGAAAAAAATAACATTGCACAAACAGACAGACAGACAGACAGACAGACAGACAGACAGATAGATAGATAGATAGATAGATAGATAGATAGATAGATAGATAGATAGATAGATAGTGTCACACACGTGCGCATGGGAGGCAGCTAAAGGGCTTGAGTAAGGGCAGTTCCGAAGCATGCTGGGATGTGGCAGAGTGCACTGACTCTTTTTCTCCCTTTCCTGTAGACCATCCACGGGAGATCCCACCTGGCTCTTTTGACGTCACTTCCGGGACCGAGCCTATGAAAGAAGACCTTGCCGGCCCCGGCCCCTGTGATGTCACGTCCGGACTTGAACCAATGGCTGACGACCATGAGCCCGATCCATATGATCTCACTTCCTGTCTTCCCCTTTAAAAACCTGCACCTTTTCCCTAGTCCCTAAGTTCTGTTTTGGACTTGGTTTTGTGCACATCAGTGCTGTATTTGCTACAACATTACTTTTGCAGCCAGGATACCAGATTATACGGGTGGTTGCCCCAAACCTTTATATGACTCTGTCTCATATTTATGACAATAGATAGATAGAACTTTATTTGTCCCCAAGGGTATTACATGTTAATGATTAGGTTTCAATGTAAAAATAATCATCTTATACAAAATTAGTTAAGATTTCAAAAAACTATTAATTTTATTTCTAGTTTCAAGCAGTACTGAGCATCCAGTGTCATAACATTCTGCAAACCTAGGGAACCACCAAGATGGCTCTGGGAACACTCAATAAATCTCCTTCAAAAAGAGTGATGCACATTGGTATGGAGTGAGCAATTCATCTTGCTAGAGTGGCAGGGTAGGGGCTGCTAGACACAATTTTTCAGAGAAGCAGATACCTGCCCCCCAAATGGGTCACTATATGATTTGGCTTTTTTTTCTCTGTTTTTTGTGTTGTGCCAATGCACATAAAGGAAATAAACATGTGTATACCAAAACATTTGTAATTGCAACAATTTTCTGGGAGAAATGGTGCATTTTCTGGGAAAATTCCAGGGGTGCCGATAATTTTGGCCATGACTGTAAGTGGCCTGAAAGTAAGATGGTCTGTGTGACAGTAGACTGTTTCATGGGTTGTTTCCTGCCTTTCATTCAATGTTTTCAGATTAGGCCATGATCAGGAAATGCTGAAAGGGTGTTTTTAAATGTATGTTCATGTTTACATACAGTTGATAAGCATTTATGTATCAACTTGAGACTGTACAGACTTATGAAAGTGATTAGGCATAATATCAAATTATTAGCCCTGAATTGATTATTAAGCAAAACAAGAGTTTTATCCACTTGGCTATCATGCCCTTAACTCTTTCACTGACTGATTCAGCTTTGGTAGATTTTTTTGTGATTGTCCCTACCTGCCGTGTTCCACTTTAATCTGCATTTTCTTTTGCATGATGAGTGTCTAAAGTTTAAAAGTTTGGTTTAAAGGTGTCGCCAGATATCATATTTGTTGGCATAAGAGTTTTACTTCCATCGAGTGTAAACACAACTGGCAATTAACTCATCAGATGATTTGTGTAACAGACCTTTAAGCTCTTCATTTTATTATTTCATTTGCTGATTTTTCACATAAACATGGTACGTTTTCATCTCATATTTCACCTTCAGTACCTACTGAGTCTTAATGTGTTGTCAGATAAGTAATGGAATGGATGAGGGAGCACCACTGAGGGGCTTAACTTAGGGCATCAGTTGGCCTTAATCTGGCCCTTCAAGTTGTGCATATTTGACTATTTACTAGGAGGCTAGAGAATATCTTTTCCATTTATTGTAACAGAGCAATACAATATTTATCAAGTACTTCTTTCAGATTATTAACAATGGGAAGAAATGATGTCTTCTAAGAAAAAGGAATACATGATGAATTAATTGATTTTACTTTTTAAAACACTTGCATAAAATTATTTCTATAAAATACTTACCTGCCAATTTTAGAAATGTATATCTTCAGCATATTTTCACATGAATTACTTAAATTAAGGAAAATTTCAAAAGAGAATGTCTTGTAAATAGTCAGTTTTTAAAAGCATACTGCTGCCAATTAATTTGGTTTTAGTAATTAGGTCATATTGAACCTGTAGTTCTAATTTGATGCCTTAACGATTTTCTCATTTTGATTTTCTTTATATTTTATCCTTTTACTTTAAAGTGTACTATTGTGTGCGTTGTTTGGAGCCAATAGATAGACAGTGTGTTCTCTGAAATGTGTTATATAAAAAGTAACATGATGACGGATGATTTATTACTAGAATATAGTGTTGATTGGTGACATTTGCCAAAGCATTTTTTGTAGTGAATATGCTGTGTTCACTGGTGACCTTGTTTGTCAATATATTTTCTGGAAATTTGCTGCGTTGTTGACTTAGACAGAACTTTTTTCCCATCTTCCCAATGATGCTGTGCAAGGCCTGTGTGATATCACAGAACGGTGGCAGCCATGCACAGAACTTTCACACTTGTATATTGTAGGTGTACTCCATTGCTCAATCTACTTTGCGTTGCCATGATGTCACTACTACAGCTGGATTTTCACCCCGTACAAAAAAAACCAAAACTTGTATTTTCATTTTATTGTGCATTAGCTGACCATAATGAGAATATTATGAAAATACATTGTTGTTCTACTAAGATTTATTATATGTTGTATCTTTACTGCTGGATTAGGCATGTTACGCCTCACTATGCACCGCAGCTCAGGTAGTGACAGGTACCTCCCCTCAAGTATATAATGCTGATCCCTCACAGATACACCAGTACACACATTATCTGTCGGTACTCTGAAGCTCTAACAGGGAATTGTTGGTACAGAGTAGAGCTACCCGAGCTGGAGCCCTAGCACACTCCCTGCCTTTGTGCCAGGTCCATGTAAAGGAAGGGGCGATGGCCGAATGTGACAGTGCCCATCAGAATCAATGAGCGATCCTGAGAAATAGTAATGAAAAATGTATTTTTATTTACAAGAAGTTTCTATCATTTTGATGGAAGAAAAAAGTATAAACCATCTGCACAGATAGATCGGAAACAAAAAAAGATCTGCCAGCTGCATGAAGTCAAAACATCAATAAATGGAATGAGCCATTCCCATGCCACAGCTTCCAATAAGTGCCCTGAAGATTGGAACTCTGTGAGAGCAATGATTCTATTTTTGCATATTACTAGTTTGTGACCACAATTTCAGCGACTCCGCTGGGTTCCCTCATCACTATTACCATAAAATATAAATTAATCTATCAGTTTTCATTGTATAGACAAACAAACCTCCCTCTTCTAAGAGGCTAATCCAAGTTTTGTATAGACAAACAAACCTCCCTCTTCTAAGAGGCTAATCCAAGTTAGGTTTGGTTTCTATTTTGGCAAAACTAATACTTAATACTGCACTATGCAAGGCAGAAAAAGCCCTATGTGCGGAGAACACAAAAGTATGCCTTGCTGGAAAAGTATTCAACACTATTACCTCATGGCTTCAGGGTCCAGAGTCTGCCTCTGTCACAAGCTGTGTAAAACCGGCATATTCACTGTCTGTGCACTTGGTGTTTCTCTGGATTCTTCATGATTTTTCCACATTCTGAAGATATGCCTCTTATAATGATTGCTGGCTCAAAACTAGGCTGAATGAGTAATTGTGAGAAAGCTTATGAGTGTGCCTTGCTGTGTACTGATGTCCTATCAAGGGTTAGATCCTGCTATAAACCAGCTGTGGCTGAGATTGGCTTTGGATCCTTACAACTATGTGGTGAAAGCAGTGAGCCCAAAATTTAAGTTATTGGATGAAGACTTGTAAATAAAGCACTACACACTGCTGAAGAAATGATTGAGAAATGTTGATCCTGCTGAGTGATTTCTTCATTTTTTAAGGTAGGAATACTCATTTCTGTTGAAAGAATAATAGCTCAAAGGAAGATGTTTCCCATGTGAGATCCCCATTAATCTTCAATATATATTTATTGTGCTTTTGCGTGGATATTTTTTTTGATGTTCATCGACTCATATAAGAAGATTGCTTCAGTTTCTAAATCTGAACTGATTCTTCATTTCTTTCCTAAATCATTATGAAATTTCCATGGGATAGTGCTTTAGTAATTCTGCCAAAGCAAACTATGTTATTTGGCCAGATACACAATATACTTCAGTGTGTACTTGTGCCAAAAATGCTTTAAAGCAAGGAAGGAGGGAACATAAGTTATATACAAGTTATGGTTTATATGATGAGATTTTCAATGAATTACTTCTTGCTTTAATTTATATTGTTCATTGTATAAACCATCATAGTCTTACTTGTGCTTGTTAGAGCTTTGTTTTACTTTTCTTTTTAAGGATATCTGTGAAACCAACAATGATTTATGTATTATGATCTTTAGATAGAAATGAAATGCTTCAATGCAGTTCCCTGTCTATTACAGTGGCTTAGAGATATTTAAATAACTTTAAGAATTTTCTATAGCATATGTATCCATCCCTCAATTAATTTCGACCTACTTTAATCAATACAGGGTTTTGAAAGTCAAAGTCTACCCTGGCAGCATTAGATGCAAGCAACAAGTCAACCCAGAATGCAGAACATACTCATGCAATCAGTGACACACACGATCACTCACAGTAGGTCATTTGAGGAATGGCAGTTAACCCAATCCATCCCTGAGCAGTGGTAGGAAACAATGGTACTCAGAGAAAATCTACATGGGACAAAGGGAGAAAATTTAAAGATCAATAGATATTAAATGGCCCAAAAACTGAACTTTAAGACAACATCATGTAATGCTATACTCCACCCAAAGAATATATATTTCACATTACTTGGGTGACATAATGCATACATCAACCCATCCACTCATATGCTCACAACAAGCAAAATATGTACATTTTTGCTAAAATACAGTCAAATGAATACCTCTGGAAAGTCAGAGCAGTACACACAGAGAAAACATGTTCACACGTGATTGAGCTTTTGAAATGAATAAACACTTCTCCCACTCATTCATTGGTCAAGAGTCCTGTCTTCAATTCAAAAGCTCATTCCTATGTGAATGTGTTTTCTCTGCATACATGAAGTAAGTAGCATATAAAAAATATATTTTTGGCAGGAATATTCCTTTAGTAAGGCTCCACTGTACCACCGTACAGTGTGGCACATTATACCAAATACCCTTTTTTTTCACTTAAAATATTGAAAAGTTTGAAAAATATAATTCGATTCTTATAAGCAGAACATATTATTTAAAATGATTTTGTTTTGTATTTGAATTAATTAATGTTCTATATTTGAATTAACATATTGTTAGCCTTTATTAAGAAGTAAAGATTTCTGTCTTGGACACAAGAATATGATAGTTTTCACAATTTCACCTATTATTTTTGCTGATCCATTAAAATTTAACATATACTATTGCATATATAAAAAAAAAACGTTATTTCTAATATTTTAACTTTGACTATAGACCCTTTTCAAAAGTATTCCCTCTTTAAATAAAATCCCCCCAACTTATTGTACATCTCTTTAGCTTGAATTATTGTTTGGACATCCATGTGCTCTAAGGCTGTTTCGTTTCATCCAGAGAGTCCTCTAATTGCCTCCTAATGATAATTAAACAATAAAGAACAGCATGTAAAACACTTCTACCATAATAAAACAAAGTTGAGAATAATTAAGCAAATTAACCCATTAAACACATACGATTAAACAATAAGCCTCCACTGCTGACTATCAGATTACTTTTTAATTCATTTCTCAGCTGGTCAGATGACCTCAGGCTAACATTGGCCCTTCAGTGCAGCAGTCGCAAGTACTGTATAGCTGATAAGAAAAAGAAGGAACAAATCATTTACTGTACTTTAGCTAATGACTTTACTTGACAATAATTCTTAAACAGTAATCAAAAGCTACGTTTTACACATAAATAGCACTGTATTATTAATTTAGTCACATTACAAGTTTCTGAAAGGCACCACATCCAGTTGCTGAGCTTAGAAAATGAGCAGCTGAGCCTAGAAAAGGTCCCTTCATTTCAGATCATTCTGAAGTTTGCTAATATCAGCACAGCCCAACTTCAGCACCCAAAGAGAATCACCTCCATTATGCAAGAGGTTAAAAAAAGGTATAAGAAATTATGAAAATGAGAACAGTGAGCTTTTATCTTTACAAAGATTTTATATGCACTGTGACCTAATGGCCAAGAGACTGGACTACAACCCAAATTCCAAAAAAGTTGTGGCAGTTTGGAGTTTTCATATACTATTGTGCTGACAGTTTATGTGCCCATTCGGCAGGTGCAACAATCGCAACAGATACAGATATTCTGTGCTAAGCAAATCCACTATTAACCATCCCAGCACTTTCATCACAATTTCTGAGGACTTCAACTACCTTCACCAAATTTTACCAGTTTGTGCACTGCACAAGGGAAAACAGGACACTGGAAATGTTACATACCAATATTAAATAGGCATATTACTCTGTTGGTTTGCTACCTTTGGGCAGATTTGACCATAATTTGGTGCAGCTCATAACTCATAAACTTATTTCCCAGTGGCTCCCAGTCATCACTAGGACTAAGCAGGAATGGGCAATAGAAGCTAATAGATGCCTTTGAAAACACTGGTTAGGTCATGCTCTATGTGTCACACGACAAGGACATTTAGGGACTCAGTCTCTGTTATCACAGATTACTGTACATCAAAATTTGTGTGGATAACACAGTCTCCACAAAAAAGTGTGCTGTTTTCCCAACAGCAATTCATAGATCACAAAAGATCTTAAGCCCTACTGAAAAAGAAAAAGAGATCCTTCAGGACTGGTGATAAGTACGAAATCAAGCAGGTGCAGACAGAACTGAGGAAGCAGCTCAAACTTGAACACAAGTTACGCCAGAATAATGTGGAAGAAGGGTGGAGTGGAATGAGGGCGATCACTGGCTAAAAGCAGACTGTAAAACTTGTTGTGGTGAACAAAGTAATACACTGAGCCTTTTCTTCAACAGGTTTGACTCATTCATGTCATTCTAGCCCTAACCCAACACTGCTGTTCCCACATGCTCTTCCCATCTTTACCCTGCATGACCTTCTCTGACAATGATATCCCACATGTGGTCACTAGTTCAGTTCCACTTTCCTGGACTTTCTGTCAAGTGATAAAAGAGATGGGATAATTTTTTGCAAAACAAGACTGCAGGGTTGGATGAAATCAGCCCCAGAATGCTGACAACAAGTGTTAGAAAGCTCTTTGGGGTCCTTCCACACCCATTCTTTTTTTCTCTGACTTTGCAGAAGGTTCTACAGCTTTGGGAAACATGTGTGGTCCCAGTCCCAAAGAAAGGTAATTCCAGTGATCCCAAGGAGTTCAGACCAGCTGCTGTTTCTTCATACAGCATGAAGACCTTTGAAAGGCTGGTCCTAAAACAGCACCGACCCCTGGTATCAAAACATATTGATCCTCTGCAGTTTGCCTATCAGACTAATATAGGTGTGGAGGATGCTCTAATCTACATGTTCTACAGAGCCTATTCCCAACTTGGACAAAGCCAGCTGCATAGTCAGAATAATGTTCTTTGATTTTGTCCAGTGTCTTTAACACCATTCCACCTCATTTACTGGGAGAAAGCTCAAAGTTATGTATCTTGAGGTCCCCACAATCTCCTGGATCATGGGCTACATGACCAACAGACAGCAATTTGTGATGCTCAGAGACTGTGTGTCAGAAATGGAGGAATGTCATACTAGAGAAACTCAGGGAACTGTCCTCTCTTCCTGTTTACCCACTACACAATGGACCTCCAGTTAAATACCAGCACTTGCTACCTACAGATTCTTCAGATAACTCCTCCAACATAAACAACATTAATAACCCGCACCTCAACATTAGCAAGACAAAGAGCTGGTGGTGGACTCATTTTGGTGTGCCAATGAGCAACTGAGACCAGTCACCATTCAAGAGTAGGATGTGGAAGCGGTGCAGAGCTATAAGTACCTAGGGGTTCAAACAAACAGTAAATTGGAAATTCATCTTAAATTTGTAAAAAAAAATGAATCCACCATTGAATTTAAACATTTCACATGCCCAAATTTTGGAATATTGGAAGTCTAACTTATGTCTGAACCAAACATTTGCCAAACAAGACTTTATCGAGATTTTTTCTTATTTAGAATCAAGTAAATCTTTAATTAAATGACATTAAATAATACTGCAAATTAATTCATATTTATTTAAATACATATTATGTTGAGTATTTAAATGGAAAAAGAATTAAATGTAAAAAGAAAGAGTCACTTCTCAATAAATGAGCAATTGTCTGTTGTTGTAAATAGCATCAAAGGCATGAGGAAGTTTTTACTCACATGTCTAAAGAAGTTCTAATTGGACATATCTGAGTGGTGAAATCAATGTACAGTAGATGCATACAGAAACAGATGATTACATGGAGTTCAAAGAGACAAGAAGCGGCTGAAGCCCAGGGATATACTGAAAGTTTAATCCAGAACTAAGAGGACTTGAAAGTTAATATTTAATTTACAATTACTTTGCAGTTATCAGTAATTTTTAAAATACATTTGAGAAATGTGAAAGCCTCTTCAAAAATTATTCAAAGGAAGCACTTAGGCAAATCCACCAGTTGCTTTGGTTTTGATTCATCTCCTGTTTCCTTTTCTAAATAAATTCTGCTACGGTCTTGTGCAGTCAGCATAGAGACAGACTGATGTAGTGTAAAGGTAATTGATCAAGGGTCTGTTCCAGAAAGCAGAATTAGTGTGAAATATGAACTAATGGAAATCAGCCTAATTCCATTCCAGAAAACCTGGATTTAGCCAAACCTGTTTTTCTGAAAGAGGTTAAACCAGGATTACATGATCCGTGAGGCCAAATTTGATGGCTAATCCACTGCCACGAAATTGCTTTATTTCAAGCTAGGAATTGTTTTAAGATCCAGGTTATCTAGTCTCTCTTTCTGGAACACACCCAAGGTTAGCTGATGATTGTTTAAACTATTGAAATAGGAAGGTTACACAGGAAGTATAGGCCTAAGCATATGAAGGTAATAGACAGTAAAATTGATGAATATAGAATAAAAACATATATTAAATGGACATAGTAATAAAATGTAACTTTACTAACCAATTGGGGAGTAAGCAAGCACAAAATAAGCATAAGACCAAAATGCAAGCTTTAATGGGAGAAATTTCAAATAGAAACATTTATATATTTTAGCGATATAAATTGGATATGCATTGTTAAAAGTAGAATGGCAAAAATCATAAGGAAAGAGACTGGTCATTTGTATAGGAGGGAATATAAACACAACTGTTCTTCAAAAAGTGACAAAGTATATTTTGACTTCAAATAGAAAGTTACATGGATGGAAACATGACACTGGAAGTTTATTATTTATTAATGTTTCTTTATCCGGTCACCAAAAAAGAAGTCTACCTTCACTTACCATTCTGTAACAACTAAAGCTGCTATTGATCAAATGGGTAGTATTGGCCTCTCACCTTACTCAGTAATATAAAGTGAGTTAATAATAACCAGGTTAGTAATATGCTGGGCTTAGTTTGCTTTTTAATTTTTATAAAAAAAATTATACTTTTCTTAATTAGTAAGACATAGTTTGAGGAAATGCACCCAAGTCTTATAGAAATAAAGTAGAAGAAAGTTCAAGTTGAGGAACAATGAAGTATATGTAAAGGCACTTCATATTGTCATGAATGCATTTTGTGAAGTTTTCCTGGGTTTAAGATTTTTTTCTTTTGGATTTATTACTTATATTCTGATGCACATAGAATTTGGATTCACTTTGGTATTTATTTTCATTTTAGCAAGTGATACCATTTTGGGTACTAATTACTATGACACATTGGCTCATGGCTAGGGGGCATGGCACTGCAAGTCACACCATATGACGTCTTCAGCACAATGTTATTTAACTCACCACCATGAGTATTTATTTGTCCATGTGTCAGAAGGGGACCATTTTTCAATTTCCTGGGTTATCCTGTAACTGATTTTTGTGATGGCTGTCTAAAGGATATCGGTATTTACTGAGGATGTCTGTATTTACCTGACTTGGCAATTAACATGTTTGACAATATTGGTTTCTAAACAGCAGATCTGTACACATTAATGGTTGGTAACAAAACATTTTGTTAACTTGTGTTTTCATTATTTGCTAAACCCAGGAAATTTAGATGTGCCATTGTTTAATCTGATTGTCCAGAACTGATAATTGCAGGGACTGAAGGAAATTTAAGCTCTGGCCAGTAGAAGGCAAAAAAGGGACGGTCCACTGAGAACGCTGCCAAGACACTCAGACAGAGCACAGAGGCTCGTTCGTAGACGAGGGTACCTGGCTGGCATCACGTGAGGCACAAGAAAGGCAACACTTACTTCTAGGGAAGAAGAGACAGCTCCACAAGGAGACGCCAGTTGTGGGTCCAGCGAGAGAAGGAAGCTGCATGAAAGGACCAAGCAAAGCTGGCAGACAAGAAATAAGGTGTGCTTAGGTCACAGCAACACAAGGAGCCCAAAGTGGAAAAAAAGATTGACGAACGAGTTGCTGACAGGGATTCCACGATTTTGACAAAACTTCTGTTGGGAAACGAGTGTCCGGTGAACAGAGTGCATCCGTGGACAGTTGAACAATTAAGTGTTGGGTAACACAGAGAACAAACTGGACTCTGCACCACTAAATGTTGTATCCTCCAATTCTGTTTTTGACGAACTTTTAGAGTGTGGACTGTGTGTTTTCCTTTTAAAAAAAGGAAATTAATTCTTGACATTGTTAGATTTTGTTTATGTTCATTTATCTTTTTCATGTACTTATTATTGTCTGGTGTAATAGAAGTTACCGTTGCTTTTTCCTGAAATTACTGTTGTGTCTTTCATTGTGTGTTTACTCACCGCCCAATTTAAAGAACCCTGTGTGCTATTATTGGTAAATTTCAGGAGTTCCCAGTCTCTTAATAAAACTGGGTGGCGTAGTCGGATATTTAAATGGTGTCTAAGTTAGATTACCTGTAAGTGTTGACCAGACACCTGTCACACAAGCTTGTGTATACTTTATGCAAAAGACTTTAGTGTGTGACTCTTTTAGATTTCACTGAGTTCTATCTTTTCCTGAGACTTGGAGGTTTGGTTTAGGTATTGAATTCTGAAGCAGAATTGTTCTGAATTTCTGTGTACAACCCTTGCTAGTGTCTTGGCTTATAGTTGTTATCAACTGGTCCTTTTCATTTACCATAATAACTACCACTTTTTCATCCTATGACAGTACCTGAACTAGCTCATTAGAAAATTTTGAAACAAAGGAAAATTTATAATTTTTTTTTTAATGAGAAAACAATTAAGAGGAAACTGAGAGGAAAAAAACAGCTGCTTTGTAATGCTTTTATATCCATGAAGAAGTCTAAGGCTACAGAAGAAGTCAATAGCTACAGTATATGAATAATGCTTTTTTTTGTATTTAAAGAAATAATTACATTTTAAAATCCAAAGATCTTGTATGACATCATTAGTGATGCTCTTTTTGAAGTAATCCTGGGTGACTGCCATTAAAGTGTGGAATGAAAAAGATGATGTATGGATAAAGGGAGCATAAGAGCTATAATGCCCTCAACCCTTATAGTGTTAATGGGTTAACAGAACTTTTGCAGGGTATCTTTAATATCCTTGTTTAAAACAATGTAGTTTTCAAAAAAAAGAAGAATATATTAATAAAATGTTACACATGTGAGGCTTGAAGGCACTTTCTTTCCTTGAATAAAACATGAAAAGTACTCTGATACACAATGACAAGAAAATCCATGAAAGCAAAGTTACACGTAATTGAGCCATTTATAAATTACTTTCAAAGCACTCAGGTGTATTTAAACTACACGTAGAAAATTAAATACACTATGCTAAATTAATTCTTTTATTTTATCAGGAAGAAATATGGCAGTTCATTCAAATCTTGCTGCAGAAGTGTCATCACAGAATAATGGCTGCAAATCAACTTGACACCAAATAGTGCTCTTGGTATTAAAGAAAAGCCTATATTAAAAATATATAGTATATTATATTGTGTTATAAGACATAGTCTCTGATTTGTGGGTTAAAAGAATCACATTTTAAATACAAAAACAAAATCCTGTCAAAAGCTGAACTAAAGAAATGATATGCATTGGAAAGTATAAAATATTGATGTTTGGTTGAATGTTATTGCAGTGGCAGCTAATATAACCACTTTGAAATTAGTACAGATCAGAATCAAATGTGGTGCTTTATAATATATTTTATGCTAAACTAATTCACTTTATTTAGTTTTGCATCACCATCTGTGAATGAAATTTTTTTTAAAGACAAACAATGCTCATAGCTTTGCTTTTCAGCCCAGAAATTGTGTCCTTATCATCAGTGGAGTTGGGTTCCCTCTCAATTCTCTAGAACTATTAAAGATTAACTACTAATAAAACAAGGATGTTCACTATCAGGTTCTGAGTGCTAAACATATGGCATAGAAGTCTGAAAGCTCAAGATTACTCTTAACGTGACCTTTCTCAAGCTTGTCTTTATACATATTCTTTTAAATGGTGAAAATGCTTGTATTAAGATGTGCTATAAAATAGCCGTTAATTTACAGTGAAAAACTGTTCAGTAGTGAAGGTAAACAACTGTATAATGGTAAAACGCTGTTCGGTAACACCAAAACAGTGGAATTAAACATACAAACCAATATATTTTTTTCATTGTTAAGCCTTAAAAAATATATTCTTTTTCTGTGAAAAACAGTAACTATGGTACCAAAAATGAGATAGGAAATCACACTATACCATTCATTTTCCTACACCAAGTTATTGTTGACGGTGTCTGGTTTGCTCCAATCCACTGTCACATGGTGACCAAGAATACATATTCTGTAACTTTAAACAGCTACCTTACATTAATTTAACTCAAAACGATCATATGTACTGGCTTTATGGAGCTGTTTCTTCAGTAGTGCTTTCAATTAATGTGTGCCCAAAGTAAAATGGGTTTGTGGGGGTGTCATACAGAGTGTGATGCAATTTTTTAGAACTTCAACAATTTATTTTTTTTCTGATTTATGATGGGTTGTTTTCGATAAACTGGCAAACCTGTAACACACCATACACCACAAAAGTAACCTTTTTTTTCTCCACCAGACAACATGTCATAACTTTACTAACCTCTGAATTCTTTTCAATGTATAAAATTAAATGGCCTAACATATTTTTTACTGAACGCAGTTATTTTACTGATGCTAACTGTTTATAGGCCTGTGGTTGTGATAGCATTTTTGATGGTTTAATGATTGGCTACATTTTTACATTGTGAATTTCAGTTTAAGGTGAAACTTTCATTTCTATTGTAATGTACAGCAAACAAACAGTTATTTACTGTACTGTATTTACTGTATAATATACATCTTCAAAAAGTTGTACCATAGACCTAAAAATATACTGATATCCTTCAACATTTGCAATAAAATGCTGCAGATGTTCTATCAGACGGTTGTGGTGAGCGCCCTCTTCTACGCTGTGGTGTGCTGGGGAGGCAGCATAAAGAAGAAGGACGCCTCTCACCTGGACAAACTGGTGAGGAAAGCAGGCTCTATTGTAGGCATGGAGCTGTACAGTTAGACATCCATTGCAGAACGTCGGGCGCTGAGCAGGCTCCTGTCAATCATGGAGAATCCACTAAACAGTATCATCTCCAGACAGAGGAGCAGCTTCAGCGACAGACTGCTGTCACCGTCCTGCTCCCCTGACAGACCGAGGAGATCGTTCCTCCCCCACACTATGCGACTCTTCAATTTCACCCAGGGGGGTAAACGTTAACATTATACAAAGTTATTGTCTGTTTTACCTGCATTGTTATCACTCTTTAATTTAATATTGTTTTTTATCAGTATGATGCTGCTGGAGTATGTGAATTTCCCCTTGGGATTAATAAAGTATCTATCTATCTATCTCTGTCTATCTATATTGTCACCATATTCTTAACGGTAAAATTCTGGCAACCACAAAATTTACATTTTGTTTTTTTACAGTGTATCACAACAGGCACAGTATAAATACTAAACCTGTACCTAGTTATATTGTATAAACAAGCTTTTTCCTGAAAAATGAAAGTGGGAAACGATAACTAGACACGTCAGCTGATATCCCATTAGACCAATATGGTACCTCAAAGCTGTATGTTTTTATTTAAGCCAGCATTGGAATATATTAATTTTTTTTGTTAAACCACATTTTCAAATTTACCTGAAACTTTAATCACCATTAGTCATGATGTTTCATTTGGGCACATATATATTTTGTACAGTTAGACAACTGGCAAATGAACTGACAGGCTCAGGTGGCACAGTAAGTCAAAACTGTACAAAAGTACAGCCAGTCTGGTGAATTACCAGAAATTTTATGTAGCTGGAAAATAAAAATGTAAGCATTCAGCGTTTGCATAATGTTTTGAGTAATTTGTGCATCACAGTACTGAAAGTCTTTCTTTTGAAATATATATATTGAGTCAATCAGTATGTTTACACCTATACACATAACTGTAATCATAACCTGGTTAAGATAGCAATCTAGTTTCTTAAAAATCGGAAGTTTGCATAGATAAGTAATCTTCTGGATTTCTCCTTTGTCAAAACACTCAGGCATCATTAAATTGTACAAAACAAAGCTAAACTTTATCATCAGCCACCGTGAATTTGAAAATAAGCATGACGCATGTGTCATTTTTTTGTTTCTTACAAATATGTTTATAACATGTTACCCTACATTTCTCAAGATTGCATTGCTGAGTTTAGCACTGTACATTCAGCTCATCAACATACATTCATCAATTTCCAAAATATTGAGCTAAATTATTTCTGTCAATAGAAGAAATAATGAGATTACATGAATATTTTCCTCTGGAAATGTATGTCCTGTTATTACTCTTGTCTGCTGAAAGCTTGTGCATAGCTGACAGATGTGCAGACTATAAAATATTTAACAGTAACCTGTGTTAAGAGTTTACAAGGCCACTTAATTGGGAAATTCATGGAGAAATCTACTTTTATTAACCATGTTTATCATAGGCCAATAACCTAATTTCTCTGCCCAGAATAAGGGTTTATTTGAATAACCGGGTTATTGAAGTGCATGTAAACACATCCATCCATTTTCCAACCTGCTGAATCCAAACACACAGGGTCATGGGGGTCTGCTGGAGCCAATCCCAGCCAACACAGGAACCAATCCTGGGCAGGGTTCCAACCCACACAACAAGGACACACACAAACACACACTAGGGCCAATTTAGAATCGCCAATCCACCTAACCTGCATGTCTTTGGACTGTGGGAGGAAACCAGAGCGCCCGGAGGAAACCCACGCAGACACGGGGAGAACATGCAAACTCCACGCAGGGAGTCTCCTAACTGCGAGGCAGCAGTGCTACCACTGCGCCACCGTGCCGCCCCACTTGTAAACACACTAAGCGTTCATTTTGGTTTTCTTTACTTCCTAGAGGTAATGAGTGTAGAGCGATCCTTTTTTCACAGCTCTAGAATTCCCTCCTTGTTTCCTGCAAGTTAGGTTAACTGGCAGCTATAAATTGGTCCAGTGGGAGAGTGGGAGAGTGTGTGTGTGTGTGTGTGTGTGTGTGTGACTGATTACACAACAGGAAGTCTTGAATTCACAATCAGAGGGTGAAAGTTGAAAGTACCCCTTAGGAGAATGACCTAGGATTTATATTGGACTTGTCACTATCAACCTCCAGACAGTGTTAGAAGCAATTAAGAAGGCCAGCATATTATTAGGTTAAACAACATGATGTGTAGAGTACAAGTCAAAGGAAGTTATGCTGAAGCTTTATAATGCACTTGTGAGGCCTCACCTGAAGAACTTTATGTGGTTTTGGTTTCCGAGATATAAAAAAGATCTAGCAGCACTAAGAAAGTCCAGAGAAGTCTGACTGGACTGATTCCAGGACTTCAGGGTATGACTGATGAGGAAAGACTGAAGGAGTTGAGCCCTCTTAGTTTAAGCAAATTGAGATTAAAAGATGACATGACTGAAGTGTTTAAAATTATGAAAGGAATTAGTACAGTGATTCAAGCCTTATACTTTTAAATGAGTTCAACAAAAACTTGAGGGCACAGTTTGAAATTTGTTAAGGGTAAATTTTGCAAAAACTTTAGGAAGTTTCTCTTTATACAGAGAACCATTGCCACATGGAATACGTTACCAAGTAGTAAGGTGAGTATTCCAAATCTTGAAATATTCAAAATTCAACTTGGTGTTGTTTTGGAGGAATTAGTTGGATAGATTTGGCTTGCTGTGTTGGGTTGAATGGCCTTTTCTCATCAGAGGTTTTTAGGTGTTGTAACAATTTGTCCTACATCTGTTATTAGTTACTATATTCAGTGTAACACTGCTTGGAAATACACACGCTGCTCTGTGATCCTGAACTGAATAACTGAGTTAGGAAGTGAATAGCCTTTGATTCATCCAATCCCATTAACGAATGGGAAGAAGCTAGTGTAATTTTTTTTTTAATTTATTGATTTTATTAAAATCAAATAACATTCCATACAAATAACTCAAGTTTTACAAAAAATAGGTTAGAAACAAATCAACCCAAACCTCTGAGAAAGAGAGCTAGGCCAGCAGAGTAAAACTTTAAGCTAGTAAAAATAAGTAAATAGATAAATTAATAAATGAATAAAGATAAATGGAGTAAAAGAGGGGAGAGAATCTGCTTCCTCAATTTAAATGCTTTTTCTAAAATGTTATTGATTAGATCCTGCCAGTTTTTGATAAAGTTTTGTTTAATGTATGTGTGGATACACGCAGAGAGCCTACCCAGAATATCTAATAGTCACATTTTTACCTCTTCTTGTGGGACCAAAAACAAACCGTACCTGTTTTTCAGACTTTTGGCCAAGAATAAAAGCTCTGTAGGTTTGTTGTGCTGTTAGTTTGCTTTTGATGCGCAAAAGCAGGACTTTTATATGAAATAATAATTTCCTTTAATAGTTTTAAGTTTAAAATATAATAATGCTTAACACAATACAAAGAAACTCGGAACACAATAAATGGAAGATAATATGTGTGCAAGTTGGATCCAGAAGTGAAAATGGAGCAGAAAATGAAATTGCTAGCATTTTCTTTTTAATGGAAAAAGTAAGACTTTTTTCATATATGAGAAAATGTGATTGTATTAATGAAAATAAACCACCAAACATATGGAATCACATGAGCTGAGATACGTAATCAACTTACCAAAGAACCTGCATAATAAATTATATATGTACAGTATATAATGCACAGAAAATGGGCACCTCCATGACCTATACAATGGAAATAAATCATAAAAGAGAACACTCTTTTTACAAAGATATTGTTGACATCTTTACAGGCAGGAGTCCTATAGAAAATTGACTTAAAGATAGATAGATAGATAGATAGATAGATAGATAGATAGATAGATAGATAGATAGATAGATAAATACTTTATTAATCCCAAGGGGAAATTCACATAATCCAGCAGCAGTATACAGTACTGATACAAAAAACAATATTAAATTAAATAGTAATAAAAATGCATGTAAAAGCAGACAATAACTTTGAGTAATGTTAGCATTTACTCCCCCGGGTGAAATGGAAGAGTCGCATAGTGTGGGGGAGGAACGATCTTCTCAGTCTGTCAGTGGAGCAGGACAGTGACAAAAGTCTGTCATTGAAGCTACTCCTCTGTCTGGAGATGACACTGTTCAGTGGATGCAGTGGATTATTCATGATTGACAGGAGTTTGCTTAATGCCCGTCGCTCTGCCACAGATGTTAAATTGCCCAACTTTACTCCTACAATAGAGCCTGCCTTCTTAAAAAGTTTGTCCAAGCGTGAGGTGTCTTTCATCTTTATGCTGCCTCCCCAGTACACCAGTAGAAGAGGACACTTGCAAGAACCGTCTGGTAGAACATCTGCAGCATCTTATTGCAGATGTTGAAGGATGCCAGCCTATAGTCAGCTCTGTCCTTTCTTACACAGAGCATCAGTATTGGCAGTCCAGTCTAATTTGTTATCCAGCTGCACTCCCAGGTATTTATAGGTCTGTACCCTCTGCACACAGTCACCTCTGATGATCATGGGGTCCATGAGGGGCCTGGGCCTCCTAAAATCCACCACCAGCTCCTTGGTCTTGCTGGTGTTAAGGTTTAAGTGGTTTGAGTTGCACCATTTAACAAAGTCTTTGATTAGCTTCCTGTACTCCTCCTCCTGCCCACTCCTGATGCAGCCCACAATAGCAGTGTCATCAGCGAACTTTTGCACGTGGCAGGACTCCGAGTCGTATTGGAAGATGGCTGAACTACTGGTCATATGGGTTCCAGGCAGGAAGGGGCAGGTCCAAAGGGGCGGACAGTGGAAGTAATGTCAGAGGTGTAACAGCTGTCAATCTTCTGTTCTGCAGTAGGCGGACTAGAGAAGGCATTACCATACAGCACCAGCCCCTGGTTCAGCAGGTAACTACCATCACCAGAGCTCTTCAGCTGCTGCCTCCCAAGCACATGTGTGTGTGTGTCTTCCTGTGACATGGAGCACTACAGTCACAATCAGAAGTTACTAGTGACTTCTTGAGGATAAAAAAATGATGAAAAAGTCAATAATTCCATCATCCTTCAATTCTTTAATGTCCCAATGAAATAGGCACAAGCAGTAGCCACTTTCTTCAGCTCAAGTAGGTTGCAAAAGTTTATGATTTATAGTATACATGTTAGAGAAGGCAGAGAGTGTAATTATGTTATTGACAACAATTGTTAACACTTTTTCTTTGGAGATATAATCAAACAGGGCACTGTTGTGTCTGGACCTTTTTTTGAAAATCAGGGGCTGGTGTTAATATTTCTGGTGGCTCTGTTTCAGGCAAAGATAATTTTGACTCTCACTTCTATGATAGGAGTACAGTTTACTCAGGTGTTTGGCAGATTGTGGAAACAGATTATTCTCCCACACAGTAAGTGATATTTCAATTGCTGCCATTTCTGGAATCCTAACACGAGGAGGTTTATTGGTGGTCACTGCCCCTGCAGGCATTTTCATGACTTTTCTGACTTATTACATTCACCATCTTTTATTTACAGAAAGTAAATATTGTAAAGAGCAATTTATGATTCAGTTAGCTACATAGTACTTAAAATAATTCTGAGGCATAAATTTAACTTTCATGAGGAAGAAAGAAGAAAAAGATCATTTTTAATTTCACCATGGCATTTGTCATTAATATAAATAAAATCTAAATATCTAGTCCAAGCATTAGATTCATAGGTTAAACATGTAAATCAAATGAGCTAGTGTTCATTTTTATACACATGTTGTATGTTTATAACAATTTCTTACTTTTTCTATACTTCCCATTGCCTTTATTATATATATATATACTAGCAGAATACCATCGCCTGGGAGCTCCCACAGTCCTTTTATATTCCCTGACCCGAGGTGAGAAGTAGTGTGTTAAAGAAGTTATGAAAAGAAAAGCAAACATTTTAAAAATAACGTAAGATGATTGTTAATGTAATTGTTTTGTCATTGATATGAGTGTTGTTGTCATATCTATCTATTTATATATTTCGGGATCTCCTGCTTACTTGTCGGCGACAGCTTGAGTCTCTATATATATATATATATATATATATACGGTATATATATATATATAGCAAAATAGTTCTTTTCGAGGACGCGGTGCCGCTTTTGGCTGACTGTGATCCGCCTGTATCAATTTATCGACGGACCGATCAATCATTTCCGGATTGGCAGCGGAGAAGACCTCCGCTGTTGCTGGCGCTCTGCTTTGTCTTCTTCTTCCCATGACGGACTTGATAAAGATGAAAAGAAAAGGAAACATTTTAATAATAACGTAACATGATTGACAATGTAATTGTTTTGTCATTGTCATGAGTGTTGCTGGTCATAGTGTTGCTATATATATATATATATATATATATATATATACACACACAGACACATATATAAACATATATATACATATAAACATATATATATATATATATATATATATATACACATCTATACACATATATATATACAGTATATACAACATATACATATCTACATATATACTGTATATACACATATATATACAAATCTACATATATATATCTACATATATATATATTAGGTGGGACTCGATTAAAAAATTAATCCAATTAATTAGAGGCTGTGTAAGAATTAATCTTGATTAATCGTATGTAATCGACACGTAAATTTGCCCCAAATCGCAAATGTTTTTTTTTAATTTAAAACGGTTTTAGTGGGCTTACAGAATCAAATAATAGACATGGACATGAATATTGTAAACTGAAGCTGTTTTAATTTCTGAAAAAAGCTTTAAACTGCATTTGAATTCAAAACAGAAACAAAAATATCATCCCTGGTTAAAATTGGGCAGACTTAAAAATAAAGTGGTAGTTTAAGTACTTTAAGTACATTTTCAGAATAGTATTGTCTTTAAATAATAATAACCAAAATTTCAACATAAAGTGCAGTTTTTCTTCTTAAAAAATAAGTCAGAAACATAAAAGGTAATTTGACCAGCTTACTCTTTAAACTCTGAGTAACATTAGCCAAAATTATTTTGTACATTAGGCTAAAACAGTGTGATCATTGAACATTTTGTAATTAGATGTATTTAGAATTACTAACGGTCACGGAAGTCCAATGATCCCCAGTAAGAGCCACAAAGTCCGCTTTCTGTAATGCATCTAATTTTGCTTGCTTTTCAGTGTGCACAAAACCATGCTTTTATCAAGGCTTCGCTCGGGTAGTCGAAATGATCAGTCGTAGGAACGCGCTTTATTCCGACTCTAACATTTTTGTAGCTGTGATGTGTGCATCAGTGTAATGGATGTACCAGGAAATCATGCATTGACAAAAGTTCCCGCTTGCTTGGAATTGAAAGTGTGATTAAATGTTATTTTTAACGCTGCTATGGAGTACATGCATCGAAGCTTCTCAGCTGTGCTTGTGCTAAGAAAGGGAAAATTTTAAAAATAACGTAACATGATTCTGCTAACCTAATATTTTTCATACGCCCCAAACCAAGGAGATGCTAAGGTAAAATGAATCGGTAGCGCTACATAGTCAGTACACCCTCTCGAATCAACCTCAATGTCGGCGTTAGAGGCTTAAGACTCTACAATTAGCCACAGCGTGTGGCTTGTCTATGCTAAAGTATGTATTGTAGATCGGGTATATATATACATTTATATATATACCCGTATCGCAGTGGAGAAGTAGAAGTTATGAAAAGAAAAGGGAACATTTTAAAAATAACGTAACATGATTGTCAATATACAGTAATTGTTTTGTGAGTGTTATTGAATGTTGCTGTCATCAAGGATTTGATTATCATTATTTCTTTCAATCAGGCTCGTATTTGTAGGATGTGTTCAAGTTACATTCCGTGTTTGTCAATCGCTGTAAAGATAAGAGGTTTCATTCATCGATTAGTTCCTTACTGCATCAATAAACAGCTCGCCTTCCTTTTATCTGTGATGTGACAAACTGCATGCACGGGTTTTTTTACACTGTCTTCCTTTAGCAGGACATTCACTTTTTCCACCGTGCTTTGTTTCCGCAGTAGCTGCACTTATGAATATGATTGTATGTATAAGACGCTTCATATTTTTTTGCTGCCTTCTCAATTGTGTAATTCGGTTTTGTTCAGCACTCTTTGGAACTGTTGCTTTTGTCTGCGCATTGCGCCAGTTCACGGAGCCGCTTGGTGTTCTTGCATCGAAGGTTCCCAGCTGTACTGGTGCCATCTCGTAATGTCAGCTAAGACCCGCACTTAAAAGTTTCTCTCGCAGTTTCAATGAGTTTGTGCCAAACACCACCCTGACCATCTCATCTTCCTCTGCATAAGCACAGTCCTTCACCCGTGAACATTTACCGGCAGTGTTTGTATTGGATTGCCGCTGATGGACGGCCTTATATGGGCAGGCACTAAATTACAAACGCTAGTGGCAGCCTGTCTATGAACTTAATTTAATATAAACTTACGGTTCACGCCGTGCTTTGTTTCCGCAGTAGCTGTACTTATGAATATGCTTGTATGCATCATTTGCTTCATAATGTTTTTCTGCCTTCTCAATTGTGAAATGCCGTTTTGTGCTCATCGCTGTTTGGAGTTCTTCCTTCTTCTCTACGCTTACGTAGGAGGCGTGATGATGTCACACTAAACTCCCCCAGCCATCTCCAACTCAAGACTCCATTACATTATATGGGGAAAAATAGCTTCCAGTTATGACCCTTATGCATAGAATTTCGAAATGAAACCTGCCCAACTTTTGTAAGTAAGCTGTAAGGAATAAGCCTGCCAAATTTCAGCCTTCTACCTACACGGGAAGTTGGAGAATTAGTGATGAGTCAGTGAGTCAGTGAGTGAGTGAGTGAGTGAGTGAGGGCTTTGCCTTTTATTAGTATAGATATATACAGTATATATATATATTTGCTACACAGAAATTCAAATTTGTAGTTCTCAAACATGTGAGCTTAATTTGTTGCTTAAGGTTACCGATTAAAGGTTACTGATTAAAAACCACCATAGGGTGAATTAATTATGACACTGCTGCTTACATGTTAGACCAACTCCCCCAGAGGAGGACCCTTGCCTCACTTCAGACTCCAGTGTCCAAACTCGACTCTGTGGGTCCCAATGAGTGGTGTAATTCATTAGGTGACTGAGGGAGGAGGTGTATTGGGGCTGTCCAGAAGCTCACAATTTTTTTAAGTTTAAAGTTTTCCTTATTTGTCTATGATATTTAACTCTGGTGCACCATACTTTTCTGTGTTTTTTTACACACAGTCAAAGCAGTGATGTGGAGAGAAAAAACAGTTCATAATTTTAAAAGGGATCAGTCAATGCTATACAAATAAAATGTGTTCTTTTTATTACTGTGATCTGTTAACTGATGTATTTTTAAATAGCACATCTGAAGAATCATTATCATTCAGTGTTTGTTTGCATGTATCACCTTTCATTGTTAGCACCATAACAAGGCACACACAAACTCATTCCACTCCTTGTTTAATTTACAGAAAATAATTGATCTCCCAAAACATGAAAATACAAAAAGTAAGTCTTTACATTGGGTTATTGGGTTGCAAAAACAGTTTGCTATTGACACTACCTGGTCTTCTATTGAGACTTTACTATTAAAGCATGGCCAATGACTTGAATGCACATAGCTGTAGTTGCAGATGGCTCTATAAAATCTAAGAGACACTAAAACAAAAATAAATAAGTGGCACAAAACATGCTTATTGGTTATCTATGTTTTAGAAGCAAATACAATAATCAAGAAAGGAAAATTCATGGTTAAATCCTATGTAATTAGATTTAAAAAAAGAAAAGAGATATAAGAATGGAGGCCCTTTTGGAGAAGTTGCAGGGGCTTGCTTAATTTACATAGCCTATTCACTCAAAGATGAGTAACTGCATTCACTCCCAATTCCTAAACACTGCTTGGCTGTAAGAAAGGAACACCAGTCCTGAAATACCTGCAACACTGACAGCTCCAGAAAGCACTCCATCATCTACAGATATTGTGACCTTTACTTACTGTATATACTCACATTTAAATTCTCCCTCGTAGAAGTCAGGGCTTGATTTTACCAAATAAATTCTGGTATTTTATAATGTCAGTCGTATAAGTCGAATGTGGAAAACTCACACTATTGGTCTAAGAGATTATGATATGCTAACGCCCACCTGAGAGAGTAACCATGGTGCATTCCGCCTTTCTTTTCGATGTATTGTGCCTACGTGACCACACAGTAATACCCAAACTATTCTGAAGCGACATTTGCACTGTTTTGTGTTTTTTGTACCTCACACCTTCATACACCTTTATCATAAGAGCATCCCTTATCTAAGGTGGAGCATTCGAAAAAGAAGAAAATATGAAGCTAGTTTCAAATTAAAAGTCATTGAAGCGGCAAAAGACATTGGTAACTGCGCTGCTGTAACAAAATTTGAAGCGTCGGAGAAACTGGTGTGACATTGGAGGAAGCAAGAAATTGTAAAAAAAAAAAAAAAGTGTAATATTTTTGAACAGGCATATAAGTCGGGGTCTGATTTTATGATTGATTTTTCGGGTTTCAAGACCCGACTTATACGCGAGTATATACTGTATGTCACTTTTCAATTTTGTATTTTTTGATAGATAGATAGATACTTTATTTAACAGGAGAAATATATTTTCATCAAATGAATAAATAGTCTTTTGATAGTAGATTAATATAGTATTTTAATACCTATTGCTAACAAAAAGATGTTTACTTCTGTTGCTTTAGGCTGTTAGCTTATTCACCAAACATAATTACAACTATAGCAAATTTCCTTTATTCTGTTCTCCTTTGCGTGATCATGTAGGTGACTTTCTCATGAATACTATGTCTGAGAAAGAACTGTGACTGGGTAGTAAAATAAACTTGGAGGATATTGGGGGGGTGGGGGCGCATAAAAATTCCCTGAGGTTAAAAATAGTTTTTTTTTTTTTTTAACTTTCAGAATTCCCTTTTCTGCGGTGGGTTGGCACCCTGCCCAGGATTGGTTCCTGCCTTGTGCCCTGTGTTGGCTGGGATTGGCTCCAGCAGACCCCCGTGACCCTGTGTTCGGATTCAGCTGGTTGGAAACTGGATGGATGGATGGAATTCCCTTTTAGTCACCTTTATCACATTAGATTAACAGATCCAGCACCGTCCATTCAAATCCAGCATCTGGTCATTGTCTCTGTGAGGTTTGCATATTCTGCTTGAGTTTTTCCCAAAGACATGCTTAAAAAGTCAACTGGTTAGTTTAGATTATGCCCTGTAAGAACAGGTTTATACTTCACATGACGTGATGTGTGAACGCTTTTGCTATGCACCTGTACTTTATGTAAATCAGGAGGATTCCACCAGGTGGCAGTGCAAGATATTGTCAAGGTGTCTTCGCTGTATTGTGAATTGCCTGAAGCATCCATTAAATTAAGGACACCTTGCTATAATATCTCAGAAAACATTAGATGTTTAATGATTACATCCATCAATCCAGGGACATGCCCAATCTAGGAAGCATCAGGCACAAGGCAGAAATGATCCCTGGATGGGACACTGCAAGGTGAATACAAGCACACACGTGCTGTACACTAGCATCATTTTAGCACCAAATCCCTAAACCTGCACGTCCATGGAAGGAAACTGAAGCACACTGAAGAAACCCACCAGGAAAACATCCAAACTGCAGGCAGGGAAAGAAAGGGATGTGACTCCTTGCAAGACAGCAGCACTACCACTCTGCCACCGTACATGTGTAATTATTAAACAGCATTCATTATTTAAATGAAGTTAATGACTTATCTGTAAAATATAACTAACTTTAATGCATTTCATCATGAAAGTGATATGGAGTATAAATCTAAAGATTCTAAATGTGCAGAGAACTGGAATATCATAAATTTAATGTGTTCTGTGTAGAAATTGCTGCTTGCCACTGCTGTCAGCACAGGAGGAAGCCCTTAGAAGCACTGTCTGTTTTAAGACAACATTTACAACATTCTATTTTAATGACAAAATAAATTTCGAGATTAAAGCCAAAATTTTCACCTTAATCATAAAACAGGCCTTTTTACAGTGTCCCCAATTTTTTTTTCTCTGTGGCTCAGTAATGTGTCCATTCTGTTGCTGTTTTGAAGGGGCACAGAAGATGGTATGTTAGGCCTTTAAAATGTATCACATCATTACAATGGGAAATATGTGATGCTTGAAAAGAAAAGCACCTCAAATATACACTCACCTAAAGGATTATTAGGAACACCTGTTCAATTTCTCATTAATGCAATTATCTAATCAACCAATCACATGGCAGTTGCTTCAATGCATTTAGGGGTGTGGTCCTGGTCAAGACAATCTCCTGAACTCCAAACTGAATGTCAGAATGGGAAAGAAAGGTGATTTAAGCAATTTTGAGCGTCTGAGTATTTCACAATCTGCTCAGTTACTGGGATTTTCATGCATGACCATTTCTAGGGTTTACAAAGAATGGTGTGAAAAGGGAAAAACATCCAGTATGCGGCAGTCCTGTGGGCGAAAATGCCTTGTTGATGCTAGAGGTCAGAGGAGAATGGGCCGACTGATTCAAGCTGATAGAAGAGCAACTTTGACTGAAATAACCACTTGTTACAACCGAGGTATGCAGCAAAGCATTTGTGAAGCCACAACACGCACAACCTTGAGGCGGATGGGCTACAACAGCAGAAGACCCCACCGGGTACCACTCATCTCCACTACAAATAGGAAAAAGAGGCTACAATTTGCACGAGTTCACCAAAATTGGACAGTTGAAGACTGGAAAAATGTTGCCTTGTCTGATGAGTCTCGATTTCTGTTGAGATATTCAAATGGTAGAGTCAGAATTTGGCGTAAACAGAATGAGAACATGGATCCATCATGCCTTGTTACCACTGTGCAGGCTGGTGGTGGTTGTGTAATGGTGTGGGGGATGTTTTCTTGGCACACTTTAGGCCCCTTAGTGCCAATTGGGCATCGTCTAAATGCCTTGGGCTACCTGAGCATTGTTTCTGACCATGTCCATCCCTTCATGACCACCATGTACCCATCCTCTGATGGCTACTTCCAGCAGGATAATGCACCATGTCACAAAGCTCGAATCATTTCAAATTGGTTTCTTGAACATGACAATGAGTTCACTGTACTAAAATGGCCCCCACAGTCACCAGATCTCAACCCAATAGAGCATCTTTGGGATGTGGTGGAAAGGGAGCTTCGTTCCCTGGATGTGCATCCCACAAATCTCCATCAACTGCAAGATGCAATCCTATAAATATGGGCCAACATTTCTAAAGAATGCTTTCAGCACCTTGTGAATCAATGCCACATAGAATTAAGGCAGTTCTGAAGGCGAAAGGGGGTCAAACACCGTATTAGTATGGTGTTCCTAAAAATCCTTTAGGTGAGTGTATTTGTATGTCAGCATTTTGCTTCACCACACTGAACCATTCATCCAACTTCAAAGTATGGTCATTGATCCTGTTGCATCTGCAAAGCAGCTTGCTGTCACATGTTGATAGTAAACAGAGTCTCTGACATCACATTCCAATTTGAACACCCCCGATTTTTTGTTGGTACTGCAACTCGTGCACACGTCGTGTTAATTTACAAGGACGTGCTCAGCACTGGGAAGGCGTGTCAACCATGATGTGTGTGTGTATGTGTTCTCAGCATGAAGTATAAACCATGGTACTGTTTAGGTTTGCCACGTGATGGACTGGTGCCCTGTATAGAGTTGATTCCAGCTTTGTGCCTAAACCTGTCAGGAGAGGCTCTGGCCCTCAGTGACTCTGAATTGGACGAAGTGGGTCTGACAATGTCATGTTGTTTACAGTAAATGGTTTATCATTCTAATGTAAGATTATTTTAGATTATATATTTCTTCTGGCCTTTCATTTATTTATAGAATTTGAAAATGAAAAAAAGACAGTTTCATGTAAGATACAAATAGTCACAATATTTTTATATTCCTGTGCAATTAGTTGGTTAACCTTATAAATAGTCATTCCAGTCAAAAAAAAATAATCTAAACCCTAAGATACATTATTTCTAATTCTAGACTTTTATTTTATTTTTTTTTTATTTTTTTAACATTGCACCATTTCTATCTTAAAGGGTAAATCCCTTCAAGTCCACATTGGTGTCTCTGGCACATTACGTCATAGGTTGTACCCTTTGTTTTCTCTCCCTCTCTGCTTTGAGATTTGTAACCTTCTATCTTTTTATTGGTGTGGATGTATGATAAGGTGGAGTGAAGGGTTATTGATATCTTCTATATTCTTTGTGGATGGGAGCAGGACAGGTGTGGTAGGTAACGGTTGGTTGGCCAGATTCTTGAACATTATTACTCAGAAGTAATATTTTTCTATTTTAATAAGAAGTTAACCATCCCTTCCAGCCTGGCAAGCTTGTTGTGGTGTATGGGTTTACAAAATACAATAGTCCGTAGAAATATTTTGCTATGTGCTTCTGGTAGGCTTACCCTTAGTATACTGATCAAAGTAAAGTACCTAGGCATTTAACAATCCAAAATTTACTAATGTGTTGCTTTGTTTAAAAAAGGAAAAAGAAAGAAAAGCAAAAGAAATCTGCCTGAAATATACATACTCAGAGCAAGGCTTGTGGAGATTGAGTGGGTTATATAATTAATGATGAGTGCTGCAGCCATAATATCCTTAAATCCTATACACCTCATCTGAAAAGGCCATGTGCACCTTTTCCTTTTAAAGTCACCACCAATCAAGTGAAGAGCATTGGTCAGGTTCAAAACCTGTTAGGCCATGAGCTATCTTGGAATATTATTTTTTCTTTGTTAATGAAAATCAATTAATGAATTGTGAGAAAGTTTGAAAATATTTATTTGCATAGTATTAGTTAAAGAAACTAGAACACTAGCATAATCTTGACAAGAAACAGACCCTTTAACCCAACAGGCTTGCCAATTCTGTTCACCTAGATTGTCCCAAATTACATCAAGTCAAGATTTAAAGGTCCCCAAAGTTCCACTCTAAACCACAGTATTTGATAATGTATTCCATATGTTTATGGCTCTTTGTGTGAAGAAAAACTTTAACAAGTTTCCAACTGTGTCCCTGTGTTCTTGTTGAAGTATTTATTTTAGAGTAACAGCAGGGATTCACTGTACTAATTCCCTTCATAATTTTAAATATTTCAGTCATGTCACTTCTTCATTTCCATTTTCTTAAACTGAAAAGTTTTAATTTAGTTTGATTGGTGGTGATACGAGTTGGCTTGGATTGTGAAAGTATCAGCTGGATTGACCCAGCAGGGTAGTGAGAACATTCTGGGCACACATAATGTACAGTTTCACTCTCGCGCACAGTATTTGTGCCTATCACAGAACATTTGAGATGGGTACATCTTGTTTAATGTAAATGGCTGTACAACTGTCCACTTTTCAATTGAGAAGGAGTTGAGAAGAAAATCAACATTTCTAGATTTGAAGCCAGGGATACTATTATAAAAATACAGGCTATGTGTGAGAGATTGGACCAGCCTGTCCTTGACGTCTGGCTCATTAGTAAAATTAAAGAGGTTGTCTAATACATTGGTGACACCGTTTTGGTGCTGATTAAGTTGAAGCTAAATCCTTAAGAAAATTCAAGAAAAACTGAGGAAATGCCACATTACAGTCATAAAATTGATGACTAGCTGTGGAAATTAAAACCAGTCATACTTTATTAATATATATTAAAATAAGCTAGTGAGAGTGTTTCACTTACCCTAAAAATGTTTAATGATTAATTTATTACAGGTAAGCTAATCAGTAAGCAACAACTTAGAGCAGGATTACATTTGATGTCATGCGGTTATTCATTACTTCCCCTCTACTAAAATACCAAGAGATTTAACAGGAAAATCTGAGCACATCTTTCCAGTTTGATGTCACTATATTGGTTACCTGTACCATTTAGAACTAACTATAAAATACTGCTTATGGTTTACAAAGTCTTAAATAATCTCACTACATCCTATATTTCCAAATGCCTTTCATGTTACACTCTAAATCGTAATCTACGATCTTCAAATGAGTGTCTGCTTATAATTCCAAGAGCTAAACTTAAAAGAAGTGGTGAGGCAGCCTTCTGCTGTTATGCACCTAAAACCTGGAAAAGCTTACCAACCGAAATTTGCCAGGCTAATAGAGTGGAGCACTTTAAAAAACTGCTAAAAACACATTATTTTAATATGGCTTTCTCATAGCTTAATTTTAGTTTAACCCTGATATTCTGTATATCCATTTAATTATTATTTTTTTTTGTGGTTCCGAAATCCCCTCATTTCTCAGCTGTTCTTTTTCTGTGGTGGTGATCTGCGCTACCTCCACCTGATCAAAGTACCGTGCAGTCCCTACATTGATGGATTGAAGGTCAGAGGTCCACATGACAATCATCATCAAATTCTTTCATATGAAGCCTGAAAACCATGAGGACTGATTGAGATCATTTATGTTAGGTAGAATGCCTAGTGCGGGCTGGGTGGTCTCGTGGCCTTGGAACCCCTGCAGATTTTGTTTGGTTTTTTTTTCTCCAGCTGTTTGGAGTTCTTTTTTTGTTTTTTCTGTCCTCCCTGGCCATTTGACCTTACTTTTATTGTATGTTAATTAGTATTGTCTATGTTTATTTTTATATTTTGTCTTTTTCCTCTTTCTTCATCCTGTAAAACACTTTGAGCTACATCATTTGTATTAAAATGTGCTATATAAATAAATATTGTTGCTGTTGTTGGAAAGAAAACTAACAATTGCTGGTCACTAACTGTACCAAGGTATAATATTTGGTGCCAGCCAGTATTTGCTGGTTCAATTGTTTTGTTTATCATTTTTGGTTACATTTACCATCCATTAATCTAAATAATTTTAAATCAACTTTTTTAACAATACCAATATTTAATAATTAATGAAAACAGACTTATCCAACAAAACGCCTTTTTAACACTTTGCTATTCAAATAGATTTAACTGCATTTATTCACCTCTCTTAAACTAATAAAAGTATAGTTTCTCTCTCTCTCTCCCTTTTTATGTGCCATTCACTTGTTGCATCACCTGATTGCTCAAACCGATGCTGCCAAGCAAACACATCACAAGTCATAACTTCTCCCTGTCATACCTTTCTGTTTGCTGTCAGGCTAATACAGTGGAGCACTTTAAAACACTGCTGAAAACACATTACTTTAATATGGCCTTCTCATAACTTCACTTTAACTTAATCCTGATACTCTATATGTTCAATTCTTCATAATAACTATTCATGGTAGCTCTAAAATCCGTACTGACCCCTACTCTCTCTTGTTTCTTTTTCCGGTTTCTCTGTGGTGGCGGTCTGCGCCACCACCAACCTACTCAAAGCACCATGATGCCTCAGCATTGATGGACTAAAAGCCAGAAGTCCACATGATCATCATTATCATCATCAAGTCCTTCCGTGAAAACCATAAATACAAAGAGGACTGTTTCCTTTATGTTAGGTAGATTGCCCAGAGGGGACTGGGCGGTCTCATGGCCTGGAATCCCTGCAGATTTTATTTTTTCTCCGGCCGTCTGGAGTTTTTTTGTTTTTCTGTTCCCCCCTGGCCATTGGACCTCTTATTCTATGTTAATTAATGTTGACTTATTTTATTTTCTTACTGTGTCTCTTATTTTTCTATTCTTCATTATGTAAAGCACTTTGAGCTACATTATTTTGTATGAAAATGCGCTATATAAATAAATGTTGTTGTTGTTGTTTGCGTCGACTCACTAATCAAGCTGAATTAAACTACAAGTCTGGGCAATGTACGTAAATGGGTAGACTCACCTATTACCCAAAGTTCACATAAAAGTTTATTGACAAAGACATTACCTTTAAGAAACTATACTTTAAAAAAGTATCTATCTATTTATCTATTAACATAAAGTCACACTTTTTCATGCATATTTTGTGTTCTATGTTTAAAAATGTTTTCAAGTGTTCCACTGTCTTTTTACCATACCAGGAAAATGGTTTTATGAAAACCCATAACAGATGAATTTCATCCATTACACCAGATCACCCTGTATATCATCCATAATCACTATGATGGTCTCAGATGAGTCATTTCCAGCATCTCAAAAACAAGCTCCAGTTCACGTTCAAATTAATTCTTCAGTGTATACCAGTACAATTAAATTTTTATTTGCATGTCTCCTCAGATCAATTAACAATAATACAATAGCAATAAAAAGACAAAGACACACACATACACAAAAGTATAACTAACATGCAAATTACACTGTAAATATTATTGTACGTACTTCTTTATGTCATTATCCAACCTGCTATATCCTAACACAGGGTCACGGGGGTCTGCTGGAGCCAATCCCAGCCAACACAGGGCGCAAGGCAGAAACAAACCCTGGGCAGGGTGCCAGCCCACCACAGGGCACACACACACACACACACCTAGCACACACTTGGGGCAATTTAGGATCGCCAATGCACCTAACCTACATGTCTTTGGACTGTGGGAGGAAACCAGAGCACCCAAAGGAAACCACGCAGACATGGGGAGAACATGTAAACTCCATGCAGGAAGGACCCAGGAAGCGAACCCAGGTCTCCTTACTGCGAGGCAATAGCTCAACCACTGCGCCAACGTGTATATGTATATATGGTTATAAAATAAATATAATGTGATAAATGAAAACATCCACTTTGTAGTACTTCTGGGGAGAAAAATACATTGTTATTGAAATAGGTCAGAAGAGAATGGCCAGAATTATTCAAAATAGTTGAAAGACCACCATTACTTCATACCAGTGTGACTCAAGGAGAAAGTAAGGGATTAAATAAAAGTCTTTAGGGCATCATCTGTTCGGTTGTCCTCCTTAAAACTGCAAACTTAACAGCAGAGGTGGCCAACTCAAGTCTTAATTTTATTGACTTGTGACTTACTTACCAATAGTTGAAAAACTTCCTTATTGATGACTTGCAACTTGACTTGGACATAAGATAAATGATTTACAAAGTCTCATATCACCTCAGTTATTTTTCAAATTGTATTCCCTTAATTTTCAGGCGCCATACCTAAATAAGTCATCAGAAATAATCAGCATGTTGGAGGGCAAAAGCAATCGAAGGCTCACCACCAAAGATTATTAATTTTGCCTTATCTCACTTTACTGCATGGCAACAAATGGAATCTCCTTCTGCAAGATCAGGGTGTCAAAAATCACTGACCTGACAACATCTTTAAACTTTATTTGTCACTTCAAAATTCATAAAGACAGTTACACTTCCTAGATAACTGGCCCCAAATACGGTAATGGATGTGTCTTTGTTCAAAGTAAAGTACTACTTTAACCGGTCTCCTTGACTATGTGTAAACTCCATGGTTCTATTGACTCTGTTTTGCACGGCTTTTCCCTAAACCCTGATCCATGCTCTCCTGCTAACCACTTGGGTGTGCAAGTGCGATGGACAGTCCACTTCTTTTTCCATCTCTATGTACTACCAATCTAAGTGAGGATCTAAACCGACCAAACCCATTCAAAAGGATACTGCAGAGAATGTCGTCGGAGCTTTATTATATAATAAGTGATGTCCCATAAGTGCTGTTTCTAACAGTCAAGCAATTCTGTATCATAGGGGCATTAAATATTACTGTGTTATGTGTAATGTATTCGCTTCCAGGTAACCAGACAAATGAGGTTGAGCTCTTTCTGTTACAGTTTGATAATTAGTCATCTTAGCTTTGTTGTGTAAGCTTCTGGTAATTGTCATTAGTAATGATGTAAAGGAGTTACCACTTCTGACAAGGCAGATAACTCAAGCTGATGTTAAGGTATAAAAGGGATCAGACTGGAACACACCATAGTACCTTATCTGGCTTGCTCACTGTACATTTTGTAAGCAGTGCAGAATTTATTCCTAAAATGGCAGTTTTTGATGTGAATACTTTATTTTTGATCTGAGTATAGTATTTTTTTTATGTTTTTTTGACCTATTATGTTAAACAAGTGGTAAAGCCGGCTAATAAGTAAATGATAAGAACCACCATTTTCATCTCAGTGCTGTGTCATCAGGAACAATGAATCAACCCTGTATGAAATTTCAGCACTTCAATGACCACTTTTAACTATATGTAATGCATAAAATACATCAGCTTTACGTATGGAGCAGGACACCTTGGAAAATCCTTTGTATGCCGGAATTTGTTGGACTCTTCAGTGGAATTTTTATATCCTGATATTTTAACCTTAAAATACAGTAGTTATAGCTGTTTTAAACAAAGAGAAATAAAAAAGCCATTATACTGCAAACATACTGACACAGCAGTTAATTTATTACCCTTAACTGAAATTAATGACAGTTTTTAATGAAAGCCGTTTTAAAACTGTAAAGTTAAATATACAGTACAGTAAAACTAACAGTAACATAGTGATTGAGAGTGATGTGGTAACCTAACAAAAACAACTTTGTACTATATAATATTTTATTAATTTGGTAAACCATTCATTCACAATCATTCCCATTAAAGTTTAATACTGCTCTCCAATAATATTTTGTAAAATAATTTCATGCATTTTAATCCCATTTATGTCTGGAGCTTGACATTTCTATTTGTAGTGAAAAAACAAAGATTATTTTAATGTATAACAAGTCTCAGAATTTGAAAAAGCCTCAATCCTTACTTAAACTATAAATTTAAAAAGATAAAAACCTTGCGCATGAACAAAGTGACATCAAAAAGCTGCAGTAATTACCGAGCTGTCACAGGATAATACCGGCATTTCTCCCCATCATATCCGACTCTTTGACATGACCATCAATACGCCTTTGGCTACACCTCACACATGCTGTTTGTCTGACCACATCCTGCATAGCAGTGGCAATTATCTGCATACCTGGAAGTTTTTGAGCTATTTTCTTGTATCTCTTTCTCTTTTATTTTGCTCTTTAGTAATTGAGTATTTTTCATGTCTTTGCCTACAGTGATTTTTCTTCTTTTTAAATCCTTTGGTTTTTGACTTTAATTTAGAAGTTCATTTAGTTTTTATCTTGCAAATTTACCTCTGCTTACTATGCTGGTTTTACATCTTTGCACTCATAGTTTTGACTTGTGTTCATATCTGGTAGACCTCATGAGTTTTGCTTGATTTAACCATTGCCTTTTAACATCTTATAGTCAGTCTCACTGATGCTACTTCATTTTTAACAATATTGCTAATCACTTTTGTTTAACTGAATATTCTGGGCTTGAGAACATTTTTTGGATGAGTGGGGAGTAAACTCTGAGAGCAGGAGAGGTTGTGACACATACTAGTGACAAGCTAGCATCAGTGTGAAGGGAGCTCATTCATTGATCTTTAGATACTAGGTATTCAAATACAGGGTTAAAGGAGATTGGAGTCTTTGCTGACAGTGTCAGTCATATGGAAGGAACCATTACAGTGTGGACATTCACTCTGTCACCGATCAAACTAACCTGCATATACTTGGCATGTAGAAGGAAATCCCAGAGCTCAAAAGATTTAGAACACTATAACATTTTCAGTTTTGTTCAAGTACATGCACCAACATGGCCTAACTGTAATTCCTTTAGAAAAATCCCGTAGAAAAATCCTAGCTGTGAACCATACCTAAATTTATTTATCTCTCTTTTTAACAAAAAACTGGATAATTATTCCAGTGTAGGTCAATTTTTGCATTGTAAAGCTGAGAGTTTTAACCTGCTAAATTTCTGTACAGCAAATACCCTTTCGGCTGGGCCCTGCCATCACCAAAAGCAACCCATCATGTAACCATCCATCCAACCCACAGATACTCCAACAGATACACTCCATCATTCAGTCATGGACACTCTTATCCAATCACCTTCTCGTTCACATTACACACGTTTAGATCAAATCTATCAAATTTATATCTACTCAATATAAGGAATCAACAAGCATATGTCTAGTGTTAATATTATTCCAATTGAGTACTCAATCATTTAATGTCATATTTTTCTCAGGAAAATCTGCCTTTTACTAATTGGCCAGGAAGTAACATTCAAAATTCAAGTTAGTTATAAAAATGGGTCAAAAACTGAGATTTCAGTGATGACTGAACATAAAAGAATGTCTTTGTAATGCCATCATTGTAAAATGATCATCTAAAATATCTAATTAGCTGTTTTGGACGCCTATAACTGAAAGTTGCACATAAAAAAATCAAACAAGCCTAAACACTAGGGTGAAATGGAGGGTAAATGGTAAAGCTGCACAGAGCTCCAAGGAGCTTGATGGATTCCTTCAATCTGTACAGTGGGCATGGCATTTGCTTATATCAAATAGTTCCTGAATTATCATAAAAAATACCAGAGTGCTGAAAAATGTATGATTGCAATAACTGTGAACAAACAGGAGCTTTAAACCACAAAACATGCTCAAAACCTCAAAAGATAGTAAAGTGTAAAATCATAGTACATTAGGAAAAAATGAGATTCAAAATTTCAAATAACTGAACAACAAAACGGTAACAACAATATATGAGCGTGTGAATTTTGCTACCACAAAGCAAAATGAGTGTTAATTTAATTACATTAAGTTGTCCAAGTTGTCTTTCTACCTTTTATACAAATCACTTTACTTTTTCATGTGATTATTTATTTTATAATTGCCATATTATTTATTTCATTTTGGCACAAAAGGTAATCAATAATATTACAGCAAAGAGCTTTGGAAAAATTGCAGAGATTAATTTAGAAAAAGCATTCCTGTTTTGTTCATAAAAATTAATAAAGAAAGCAGTAGATAGATGTGTTTCTATTTTGATTCCCTGTATATGTGTATCGTTCAGGTTTGCATTAACATCTCTTATAAAGTGCAAGGACATCCAGTTCTTATTTACACAAATAATTCAGTACTTGTATAAATGTTGCTATGCAATTTATGGTAACACTGGATACTTCTGCCATTAGTTTAATAAGATTAAATCAGATTAAAATATAATGACCTTTTTAAAAATAAATATTGGCCATGCATTGAATGGAACTCACTCAAATTTAATTTGTTATTTATCACCTCAGATCCTCAAACAAGCTGTGTCTTTGATATGCTTCATGTACTCTTTTGGCTTCTTTGTGTTTTCCTGCTTCCTTCTTAGTTTTCTTGATATGATATGGATTTGGAGGGTGGAAGCTATACATAACTATGGTGCAGTGGATATAGCTGTGTGAGTCATACATGTTTGGCCTGTCACACTGTGGATACCTTTGAGCATAACAGCCATTGTTTTCTTAGGGATAAATGTAACAAAATTTTCAAACTCACATATTTCAAATTCAATGTCAATGAAAAAAAAATGAACTTAAAGATGGGGGCAATGACTTTTGTGGATGTGGATTTGTTTGGCTTTAAAGCATTATGACATTTTGCGGCAGAGAGGCAGGGAAAATCTCATAAAAGTATTCCCCTAGGTTGACATTTTTCAAGCCTCTTGTAAGTATTACATATGGAGAAATCTATCTACTGTACTATATAATAAAATGCTAAGGTCTGTATGTTCACTTCCTTAGAGCAATCTGATTGGTCATTTTGGCTTTGGTAATTCATATAAGCGCTTTGAGCATGGGAAAGGCGCTACATAAATAAAATGTATTATTATTATTATTATTATTATTATTATTATTATTATATAAAGGGGAAAGATGAATGTCAGATGCAAGTGAAGGAGTGAAGGTGTCTCAGTCATGCTAAGAGAGTTGCCTTTAAAGACAGCAAGTATAAAATCAGACAGGAGGCAAGAAAGGTGCGTCACAAGTACTGAAAGAGTTTTACAGGACCGTGCTTGAGAGGGGGAGCACCGGTGAAGTGGAAAGGCGCTGAAGGTACATGTAGAGTAAGAGATAGCAAATATATTTTTAATCATTCTACTACCTGTCTGTGACAGGCACCGTGGCTAGTTTATGATTTCTTTAATTTGGACATCAAAAAGAGAATTCTACATTGGTAAGCTCATTTGTTTGGATGAGACTGATTGATTGATTGATTGAACTACTGAAGAAGAGTTGTCCTCCTCTTGAGCATTCATTTACAAAGATAATTTTTAATAAGTTTATCTGTCCATTCATTTACAGAACACACTCAATACATTCTTTTTTTAAGTGTCATAGGGATCCTGAGCCTATATCAGCAGCTATTTGTGCAAGATAGGAAACAAGCCTATATGGGAACTTTTTGCCCATTATGGAGCACATTTGCTCATACATACAGCTACTATTGTATTAACCTAATATGCATAAGGAAGAGAAACCTTGAATACACTTTACATGTCTAAAGAGGATACAAAATTAAAGTAGAAGGGTCAGTATTCAAAACATGCAGCTATAAACAATGTCCCACCATTCAAAAAAAACCCCTCCAATGTTGAAAGATACTTAAAAATAACACAAATGGAGCAATAAATATCTCTCTATAGCGACGGCATCTTCCTTCCAGTCCCTATTAGTGCCTATGGTACTACAACTGCAATATGTACATATAAATTTAAATTATAATATCACAAAATGTAAATGCCTTGAGGTATTTAAAGACTTTGATGCAGTTCAAACAAATTAATTATTTATCAATGTATCAAATTTGCTCTTATGCCTTTCTTATGTGTACATAGGCAGAACTGAATTTTATTTAAAATGTGAAATTGCTTACATGATTGTTTTGTTTACCATTAACAAGAAAATAATATTTATCCTTACAAGCTGAGAATAAACAGTAGAAAAAAAAATTCTTACCAACCCCCCCGCCCATTTTAAATCTCACTGACATAATGTGAATACGTGCAAAGGGGAACACACTGTACCCCCGTGGAGAATAAAACAGTTACACATAATGCATCACTGGAAGGATGGGCACAGTTTAATAAACTATGCAAATTGCAAAAATTTAGATTAATAATTCATCACTCACTTTTCGAGACCAAGCCCACAATTTACTACTTAGTGAATCATTTGTTTTGCTTATCTAAACAATGACAGCTTATGCAGAATATAACTAGAAGAATGGCTGACACGGCCAGTAGTCCTGACTTTTCCTTAGGACATGTGCAGTGTATGTCTATTCCTGTTGCCAAAATGTAACTTTACAGGCATTTTTTTTAATTCTCAGTTTAATTGTTATTTTTTGATAACAAAATATTCATATTGTTTAGGAATTTAAACTCATGAAACAATTGCTGGAGCTACATATTATATTTACATTTGTTAAAAGTATCATATGTTAAAGTATCAATATTATATTGAAAGGTCTCAGATAAAGCAAATTAAAACCACGTGTAGTTGTTTATATGCATCTGACACAGTGTAAACCTCTTAAACTTTTGACAAAATAAATTACCATAGAATAAGAGGTGTAAGCTTAAAGGAGAAGAATGACATCAAAACAAATATGCAGCACCAAACCACCACACATTTTCATTGTCTGCTTATTTTCCCAAAATTCTGTTTCAGTTGATGCAGCATTTGCAGTTGTCTTTAGAGAAGATTACAGTAGTGAAAGGGATGTACTTAGTGTCCCCTGGAAATGCATGTTTGGATATTAAGGTAGTCATGGAATGTGGATAACTTGATTCCCATGCTTATCAAATCAATATGTAATCTTATGTGCTGAGTTCAGTATGCTTTCCCAACATAGAAGACTTTCACTGAGGCAGTAAAGAAAAATAGGACAGCAGTGACCATTCAGAATTATTAAGTACAGATTGACCTTTCTTCTAAATTTAAGAGTCGAAGTAAGAGGGGCAGTGGATCCAAACCACTAAAAGAAATGACATTTCTTTTTGAATTGATATAATTTGAATCTAATTTAAATGGATTTAATTTAAATGGCATTTTTTAATGAATTTAAACCCCAACTTGTGGATGTTTGTAGCACTCAGACTAGTAGGCATCATTTGTTGTGTGCGGCACATACATTTAGTAAGATCGGAAAGATGAGCAGCCCTTTTTGCAAAGTCAGGGTTAGAATACCGGGCTGGCGCAGACCATTCCAGATTTTACATGTTAATCTCTTGAAGGAGTGGCATGACCCGAAGGGGGTTTACGCTTCCTTGGCTGAAGTCTTTCAGACTGATGTTGCCATTGGTGACGATTTGACTGACTTGCAAAAGACAGAGTTGTTATCTTTGATTGAACGGAGCACTGATGTTTTTTCAGACTTGGCGGGCAGGACTAACCTTGCAGAATATAAAATCACTACTGAACCTGGTGTTAGGGAGCAGATGCACCCATTTCGGATCCCGGAAGCGTGACAGTATATTGTACGAGAGAAAGTCAAACAGATGCTGGCATTAGGTGTAATTCATGAAAGTAAAAGTGACTGGTGCAGTCCGGTCATATTAGTCCCAAAACAAGATGGTTCAGTTCGCTTCTGTATCAATTTCAGGCACTTGAATAAGGTCTCTAAATTTGATGCTTATTCAATTCCCCGTGTTGACAAGCTGTTGGAAAAACTGGGTCAGGCGACCTATATCTCCATGCTAGATCTCACGAAAGGTTACTGGCAGGTGCCTCTTGAGGCTGGCAGTTGTGAGAAAACAGCATTTGCGACTCCTGACGGACTTTATGAATTTACTAGACTCCCATTCAGTCTTTATGGCGCGCCTCTAACTTTCCAGTGTATGATGGATCAGATCTTGCATCCTCATTCCGAATATTCCGTGGCATACCTCAATGATGTTGTGATTTTCAGCAATGATTGGCAAATGCATTTAGAACGTGTTCAGGCTGTCCTTAAAAGCCTGAGACAGGCTGGTCTGATAGCTAACCCTAAGAAGTGTAAATTGGGTATGTCTGAGACTCATTATTTGGGTTATTCAATGGGGAGGGGTTTACTCCACCCTTAATTTACAAAACTGGAAGAGATTCTTGCTTACCCACATCCAGAAACGCAGAAACAAGTTTGTGCTTTTCTGGGGCTTGCCGATTATTATAGAAGATTCATCCCTGACTTTGCAAATAGGGCTGCTCCTCTCTGTGATCTTACTAGAGGCAGAGAGAACTGCCCTGTTTTATGGATAGAAGTTTGTGAACGTTCATTTTGTGATTTGAAAACTGCTTTGTCTTCTTATCCAGTTTTGCGGAATCCCGATTTCTCTAAGGATTTTGTTCTACAGACAAATGCAAGTGCCTTTGGTTTAGGCACGATCCTTTCTCAGGTATTTCATGGGGAAAAGCACCCTATCACATTTTTCAGTAGAAAATTACTTCCAAGGGAACATAATTATTTGACTATTGAGAAAGAATGTTTGGCGATTAAATGGACTGTGGAAGCACTTCATTATTACTTATGGGGTCGAAATTTTACATTAGTGACTGGTCACACTCCATTTCAATGCTTATGCCATCAGAAAGATATGAACTCTCATCTCATGAGATGGTTTTTGAGATTTCAACCTTATAGTTTTACTGTCAGGCATCGACCTGGCTTTGAGCACATTAATATGATGTCATGTCACGCCTGTTTGAACCTGGTTTGGAGTGTCGCTTAATTCATGAAAATGTGAATAAAGCTGATGGAGGGGGGTGTGAGCACGGGGACTGAACAAACCCCTAGAAGACATGGATGCTCCTAAAAAAAAACCCTCTTAAAAAACGTTGATAGACTACCTTCACATTGCTCCGTTACTTGCTAGGCTTACTTGCGACTGCTATGTCGCGTGATATGTTTCTCACGTGGCAGTACACATACTTAAAAACCTGAACAGCACCTGTCTTGGCTGATTGCTTTGTTTTTCTCTCTTCCCCCAGACATCCTCTGCTTCTGCTGGGGGTCCTGCTCCCGTTGTGCTCCCCTATGATGTTTGTCTATTCTTTAATTGAGAACTAACTGCATACTGAGCTTGTTTTACTTCTGAAAGAGACATGTTTGTTTGAAGTGTTTGAATAAAGTTCCTGTCTCTACAATCTCCTGTGTTTCTGTGCAATTCTGTGACCCAAGCATGACAAGTGGTACCAGGAGTGGTTGTACAGATGGATCCTCAAGACGATGTGAATGCCCCCTGTCATCATGAATGAAGGAGAAGAACTGGTGGCTGTCACTGAAGGCCTGATTGGAGACTGAACCTGATCTCTCCAGTAATACCGGAAGTGACTCCTCCAATTTACTGGAGTGGCTGGTTGGCACATCTACAACTTCTCAATTTGCAAATGCCTCTGAACACAAACCAAGCACTAGTGAACAGACGGATTTTGTGCGTTTGCAGCATGCTGATAGCTCATTAGATTATGCATTTATGTGGGTAAGCAAGCATGTCTTCCAGTTTACTAAATTCAGCCAAAAGGACAGGCTGTTCAGGCTTTTAAGTATATATTCCACCGCACAAGAAACATATCTCGTGACAGAGCAGCCGCAAGTAAGGGAGCAATGTTAAGGTTGTCTATCAGCGTTTTCTAAGAGGGGCTTTTTGAGGAGCATCCGTCTCTTTTAGGGGTACGTTCAGCCCCCCTGGTCACAACTTGTTTGTTATCGTTGATGAGTACATCATAATGCATAAAAAAAAATCCAACTATGTTGCTTCGCTAATTTCACAGAAGTATATTTTCAAAGTTGGGCCTTGTACCCATTTCTCCTCTTTGCTGCTGCATGACAACATCAGTTAACCTGTAGTCTCTAGAAGTATGTCTTGGATCACTGTCGTATGTAGCTAGGCTACTTGTACTCTGTCATCACTTGTTTTTCAATAATTTTTTCTGTCTTCCTCCTTGTTATATTTTTGTTCTTTGGTATCTCTTGTGTTTTGATCTTTGCCCTTTTTCCAATTTGTGCTATTCTGACATGTTTTTTTTTTTTTTTTGCTAGTTTGTTCTTGTTTTGCCCATAAGAATAACTGACCTTGGACTATTGATCATACATTATCTTTATGTCTTCAAGGTGGCTGTGTCATTTTTTTTAATCTGATTTACAAAAACAGAATTTCTTTTGGTTTCTAGAAACTTTTGTTGCCTCATGTTGGTTTAAGTTATGTATACGAAAATAACTCCAACTCCTAAAAAATCAATGTACAAATTGAGGTGAAGTCCATCCACAAGTGGTAGCAAGTTTCTGTTGACCTTATAGCAAAATATTAATACTGCCCTGCTATGTTGAATAATTAATAGATAATTATTGGTTAAACTTTCAGATTATTCACAATCAGTTGATTTCAATGTAACACTAGTTTAGTTTTGCATTAAAAATAAAAAAAACTGACAAAGTATGCACAACACAATCCAGAGGTAGGCTCTTCTGGCCATAGTTTTACTTTGCCGAATGACGGCCAACCGCCCAGATCGATATTGTTATGGTCTATGATCTTTATTAATTTTTTTTACCTTTCAGTATTACATTATTAATCTATATATTAAATATGAATATGGGGATTTGAATATCAAGGATTCTGAATTTGAAGTGTGTCTTTTATTCTTTTAAAAGTTACATTTTGTTTTCATTTTGATGCAGTGGTATTTTGTTTTTTTCTGTGAGCTCCGTCATCTTAAGACATTTTGTATCAATCATTGACATGAAAACTATTCCCAGAATTCTTTGTGATGCACTCATTTACAAAGTCATTCAGGTATAAAGATTGTCCACATTAGTCCTTCAATATCCAAGAATGTTGTACATTTCCTAATCACTTTGCTAAAAAGATTTATTTCTCTCTGTGAGCAAATAATTGCTATGTACCTCTGACTTTGCAATTTTAATTTTGTTCCAGTTTTGGTGAAAGATTGCTTTTGACTGTTGATATTGACCTTGGCCTGTCCCCTACCTCGTATCTCCTGGTTATGGTCATTTTATTTTATTCTCTGCCTCTTCTGAGTCACAATGAATAATACTTTGGATGTAGTCTCAGGGAAAGTATCATCATTCTGAACCTTCTGTGTTACTGTAACATTTTTAAATCATGAACAATCCACACCTTTCAAATTTAAACACATTTTGCTTTTTAGCCATGATGGATAGAAAACCTGGTCGCCATCATGATAGAAAACATGGTCTTTCAACAACAACATTATTTATATGGTGCATACATGAAAGAAGCTTAAAGTGCTTTACAACTGTAACTTCTAAATAGAGTTACAAATTACGGAGTTTGGAATTTTCTTATATGATCTTCAGCTGGAGAAATGTTAATTGTCTCATTAAGTCAAAAACAACATTTACATAGAAGACATTTATGGTTAATACTAATATTTACACTTTTGGGCCACTATTTGCTTTTTGCTCAATAAGACTTTTAAAATAAAGGGAGATTTCATCTTGCCTATAGAAGGGGTCTGAGTTGCCTTGAAAGCTTGCATAGTGTAACTTATCAAATTAACCAATAAAGGGTGTCATTTTGCTTAACGTCTCACTACAAAATAAGGGGAGACAAAACAGTAAATTGGCTGTTTAAATCAAGGTATTAATTTTGTCAAATACATTTTTTCCTAATATCTGTTGTTTTGGAATATTGATTTTCATAAGACTTTTTTCAAACGTGATATATGGTGGCATAATTCTTTGTACTCTGATTTTATTATATTTTTATTTAAAGAATAATGGGTCAAATAATTTTTTAAACTAACAGTTGAAGATTTATCATAAATAACATTTTTTGTAATGGTAAAAATAAATACATTGACATCTCAACAGTAATGAGCAAATAGGCAACAACAGTAATCACTGTTAACACTTTCATCATCAGATTGAAAACAGTTGGGCTAAGATACCCTCCTTTGGAATAAAATGGCTTTTGAAATATTAATACCGTACTGTCAAAGTTTATGGTGTTATTAGGTGTTATGAGGGTAAAAAAATATGTTGTGGTTTTTTTTTAAGTTGTGCCTCTACAGTATTCCTTAGATCTGCATCATTTAGGCCTTTTGCTCCTGATAACTCTACCCTTGGTAAATTAGGAGAAGGAGACAAACATGGGAACTGAAACAGTGATACTGTAATTTGCTCATTGATCCAGATAAAGAGGAATTACCTGCTGGTTCCTAGTGCTTGGGTGACTCATAGAATCTAACCAGGTTTATCCCAGAAAAGTACCAGTTATATGTCAAACTGGTTTTGTGAATATACAATCAAACTTCATTGGCAGGAAAGCAACTGACATCCATGCAGAAGGTGCAACAGCTGTACTTACATCATTGGTTTGTGGCAGGTGTGGGGGAATTTAAATGGGTTCCACATGGTCCGAGTTTGTTACAGGTTCCCACTCATGACTCACTAAAGGATCCTGTGCAAATTATACACCAATCAGTGTCAATATTAAAACCACTGACAGGTGAAGTGGATAAAATTGATTATCTCGTTACAATGGCACCTGTCAAGGGGGTGGCATATATTACACTAAAAGTAGACAGTCAGGTCTTGAAGGTGTTATTTTGAAGTAGGAAAATGGGCAAAAGTAAGGATCTAAGCAACTTTGACAAGGGCCAGACTGAGGTGGCTAGATGTGTGGGTCAGAGCATCTCCGAAATTGCAGTTTTTGTGGGCTCTTTCTGGTATATACTGCTTAGTACTTACCAAAAGTGGTATAAGGAAGGACAGCCTTTGAACCTGCAACAAGGTCATGGGCACTATGGGAGGGAAGACTAGCCCATCTGGTCTGATCCTACAGAAGAGCTACTGTAGCACAAACTGCTGAAAAACTTAATGATGTCCATGAGAAGAAGGTGTCTGAACATAAAGTGCATTGCAACTTGTTGCATAATTACACATTGGATAGAGTGCTCATGCTGACTCCTGTCCACCAATGGGCATGTGAGCATCAGAACTGGACCGTGAGGCAATGAAAGAAGGTAACCTGGTCTGATAAATCACATTTTCTTTTATATCATGTGGCTGGTTCTGTGTGTGTGCATTGTAACCTGGGGACGAGATGTCACTAGGAGGTAATATGGGAAGAAGGCAAGCTAGCGGAGGCAGTGTGATGCTCTGGACAATGTTCTTCTGGGAGACCTTGGGTCCTGGCACTCATAACGATGTTACTTTAACACGTACCACCTATGTAAAGATTGTTGCAGACCATGCACAGTCCTTCGTGGCAACAGTATTCCCTGATGGCAGTGGCCTATTTAAGCAGGACAATTCACCCCTCCACACTGTAAAAATTGTTCAGGAATAGTTTGAGGAACATGACAAAGACTTCACAGGGTTGACTTCTCCTGCAGATTCCCCACTTACAGGACTTAAATGATCTGCAGCTGATGTCTTAGTGCCAGATACCACAGGACCCCTTCAGAGGTCTTGTGGAGTCCTTGCCTTAATGGGTTGTTTTGGTGGTATGAGGATGACCTAAACAATTTTAGGCAGATGGTTTTAATATTGTGGCTGATTGGTGTATAACCATCAATGTTACATTAGTAAATATGTATCTAGTAACTGTGTTGTATCCTAATCATGTAAATTATTCTGGATTAAGCCAAAAATGTAGAATAATAATAAATACTTTGAATTATAAAGAAAAGTGTACTCCCTTCTGAATGTCTAGTACTACTACAGCAGGGTGAATAAAAAGGTATTATTTTCCTTTATGCTAATTGAATCAGTAATGTTAATGTTAGTGCCAGAAGTCAACTATTTAAGTGCTAAATAAAATTGGGATCAGAAACAAAGCAAGGTATTATTATAAAGAAATCCTATACAAATTACACACTGAATTATAAATTGAAAGGAAGCAACTACAAATCAGTGTTGAGGCAAGCATGGCTTAGATCGGACCTGTATGTAGTCAAATCGTCTTAATGGTTGGTGAGGCAAGCGAGTAAACAGGAACACAAGACAGACTTGTTAAGAGTTTAGACTGGCTGACTTGATAGACATGAAAGATGCCACCGATAATTGGCTTTGTTCAGCAGCTACTTAGACAAACAGATTAAACAGACATGGTGTAAAAAACAAGATTATTGCTGGCAAGCAGACTAAACAAACTAGAAATTCTTTCTAAAAATCTGGGTTGCCCACACAACTGGACTGCAAGACTGTTATTAAGCGACATGCATAGTTCTAGATTGACTACATTGTCACTGTTAAAATGAATGACCTCTGTAAATCACAAACCAAAACCAGGCTACAAGCCAACTCAACCACCAGCAAATCAACTGCTCTGACAGAAAGCTATAAAGCACAAGCTGAATGACTGTTGCATTTATTGCCAAAATTTGTAACATGCCAGCAGTGCAGACACCACAAATGGTAAGCTAGAAACATAAAACAACAAAGGTCTATAAACTAAATACAAAAGAATAAAAACCTTCTACCATCTACCAAAAACCTGAGGAAACAGGCACATGAAATGTATGCATGGATGAATACAATTTTACACACTTTAGTTATTGTCCACATAGGTTTAAATATCAAGGCCCACATTTAATTTTGTCTGTTACAGGACTGCAGGTAGCCAGAGGCTATCTTGACAGCTATGGGTGTAAGCCATTAACCAGGCCAGAATACGATCATTATACATTTTTCCATTCAAAGCCCAGGTGTAGAGCAATGTCATTTTTGCTCCTTTGTGGTTAAAATTCTCAATGTACCTGAGGATTAGAATAGTTAGCTGTAGAAACAGGGATCAAATGATACTCGTTTACATTGCCAATACAAAGTAGTTAAAAACGTGGATTTTTTACATTTTATTGTTATACAACATGGGATTACAATGGATTTAATTTGGCTTTGCTGACATTGATTAACAGAATGATAAAGTGAAAACAAATGCTTGAAAAGTGGTCTAAATTAATAATTAATTAAACACAAAATAATCAATTACATAAGTATTAATATGACACTACTACATCATCACTGGTGCAGCCTACTGTCCCAAGAACTCACATAATTAATTCAATGGAGGTCACCGGTCTGTGGTCAAGGGATGTCAAGTTGTCATATAAATGTACCTTATCTGGAATGTCCAACTTACGGTGAGTCACAGTCCTGGCCTAACATAACCTACACAGTGAAGACAAAAAAGATACTCTAAGCAACTCAGTGAAAAGCTGATTGAAAAGCATAAGTCAGGAGATGGAGGCAAGAAAATATCCAAGTCACTGAATATCCCTTGGAGTCCAGTGAAATCAGTCATTAAGAAATGGAGAGAGTATGGCACAGCTATAAATCTGTTTAGAACAGGACATCCACAAAAACTGAGTGATCTACAAGATAAAGACTAGTGTTGGAGGTCACCAAGAGACATCTGATAACTCTGAAAGGATACACAAGCTACAGTGGGTAAGACTGGAGAGACTGCAGATAACAAATGTTCAAAGGTACTTCACCAGTCACAGCGTTATGAGAGAGTGGCAACTGTTTTTTTGTTTTTTTTTAAAAAAAGCAAAGAATTTTTTCAAATGGGAAACCCTGAAGTATGGTCTGATGGGATCAAAATTGAGCTTTTTGGCCATTAGACTAAATGCCATGTTTGAGCACTGCACATTATCAAAACATAACAATTCCATTATGATTCACAGTGTTAGCTGCATTATGTTGTGAGACTTCTTCTCTGCATCAGTCCCTATAAGGCTTGACAGGGTAGAGAGTAAAATAAATGCAGCAAAGTACTGGAGGAAAATTAGATATGATCTGCGAGAAACCTGCATCTTGGGAGAGGATTTGTTCACCACAATGACCTCAAGCATACAAATGTGGGTCCCCTTGTCATTTTGCTGATTTGAATGCATGTAACTGTTCAATACTGATTATTTGCAACACCAAATTGGTTGGATGAGCTTGTTAAGCCTTGAATTTCATAGACAAGTGTGTCCAATTATGAGAAAAGGTATTTAAGGTGGTCAATTGCAAATTGTGCTTCCCTTTGACTTTCCTCTGAAGAGTGACAGCATGGGATCCTCAAAGCAACTCTGAAAAGATCTGAAAACAAAGATTGTTCAGTATCATAGTTTAGGGGAAGGCTACAAAAAGCTATCTCAGATGTTTAAACTGTCAGTTTCAACTGTAAGGAATGTAATGGAAGGCCACAGGCACAGCTGCCGTTAAACCCAGGTCTGGCAGGCCAAGAAAAATAAAGGAGCGGCATATGCGCAGGATTGTGAGAATGGTTATAGACAACCCACAGATCACCTCCAAAGACCGGCTAGAACATCTTGCTGTTTATTATAAATAAATATTATAAATAAAATTGTTCTACAATTCAGCACAATTTGCACAAAGAACATCTATATGGCAGGGTGATGAGAAAGAAGCCCTTTCTGTACTAACACCACAAACAGAGTTGCTTGTTGTATGCAAATGCTCATTTAGACAAGCCAGATTCATTTTGGAACAAAGTGTTTTGGACTGATGAGACAAAAATTGAGTTATTTGGTCATAACAAAAAGTGCTTTGCATGGTGGAAGAACACTGCATTCCAAGAAAATACCTGCTACCTACTGTCAAATTTGGTGGAGGTTCCATCATGCTGTGGGGCTATGTGGCTAGTTCAGGGACTGGGGCCCTTGTTAAAGTCGCAGGTCAGGTGAATTCAACCCAATATCAACCAATTCTTCAGGATAATGTTCAATCATCAGTCACAAAGTTGAAGTTACGCAGGTGTTGGATATTCCAACAAGACAATGACCCAAAACACAGCTAGAAATCTACAAAGGCATTCATGCAGAGGAAGAAGTACAACGTTCTGGAATGGCCATCACAGTCCTCTGACTTGAATATCATCGAAATTCTATAGGATGATTTGAAGCAGGCTGTCCATGCTCGGCAGCCATCAAATTTAACTGAACTGGAGATTTTTTGTATGGAAGAATTGTCAGAAATACCTCCACCCACAATCCAGACACTCATCAAAGACTATAGGAAGCGTCTAGAGGCTGTTATATTTGCAACAACAACAACAACATTTATTTATATAGCACATTTTCATACAAAAAAATTTAGCTCAAAGTGCTTTACAAAATGAAGAATAGAAAAATAAAAGACACAGTAAGAAAATAAAATAAGTCAACATTAATTAACATAGAATAAGTAAGGACCGATGGCGAGGGTGGACAGAAAAAAAAAAAAATTTGCAAAAGGAGGCTCAAATATGTATTGATGTCATATCTCTGTTTGGGTGCCCAAATTTATGCACCTGTCTAATTTTGTTATGATGCATATTGCATATATTCTGTTAATCCAATAAACTTAAAGTCACTGCTGAAATACTAGTTTCCATAAGGCATGTCATATATTAAAAGGAAATTGCTACTTTGAAAGCTCAGCCAATGAGAAACAAAAATCCAAACAATTAAGAGGGGTTCCCAAACTTTTTCATATGACTGTATGTGGGATATATAGGATACAGAAAAACATACCAGAGGATGTTGATTGATAATGTGGTATAGCTGATCAGTTTCAGGTTACCAAAGCTGAAGGAGATTTCAGCTCCTCCAGACCACCTTGCCTGGAGAGTTTTTGCATGCTAACTGGAGTACCCATGCTGAATTGAGTTGTCCTGTGGGGACCTCCTGCTAAGAGCAGCCATTGGGATTTAAACCGGCATTCTCCCAGCTGCTTGACTTACCCTTCACAGCACGCCATATGCCTTTACCAGGTGAGCCACTCGGGAACTGTCAAATGTATTTTTTAACACAATTACAAATGCTTTGATCTCATTATCCAGTTGGCTTGAGACAGTAATCAGTTGGGAGATGACTGCAAAAGCATTGTCTCCTCAAAAATATTTTCATTGAAAAATGAACATTTAATGGCAACTGTTTGATCTGATTCCTAAAAATAATTAAAAATGAAGGGCCTACTCATTGGACATTTTTTATTCATTCTTTAAAATGCACCGGTTTTGTTTACACCCAAATGGAGATCAACAATACAACGATAATGTCTACAAGTATTTGATTCAATTTTAAATATGTTGGATAAAAACTTATCAATGTTATTACTCTTTGTAAAATGAAGTATTTTAGTAATAAGGCACACTGGGTAAAATGTTAGCATGAATGACTGTATATGATAGCAATGTGTACAAACCTCTAGGCACACATAAGGATATTCATTTTGATTAGGTCTTTCATTTCTCTGAGGGGAAAATAAGGCACAAAATTATAATAACATCAGTTGATATCCAGTGTCACACAGAGAAGCTCCTGGAAGCAAAAGTAATAGGAGGAAGCCTCAGCTACTTTCAAGAACAAAATGAATGGCAAAACAGGTTTTGTTAATGAAATACCATTAACAACATAAACATTATTTATATTGCAAAAAGAGTAATTATTGTTTCAAGAGGTGTTATGCGATATTACTCATCATACTGCAAAATGAACTGGTAAGGTGAGTGCAGGACTACTGTGCTGAGAACCCACAAACTCATTAGATAAACTAGCACTTGAGAATTTAATGATAGATAAGGCAAGTCCTAAGACACCATGGATTGAAGGCCAGAGGTCCACATGACCATCATCATCAAATTCTTCATGTGAAGCCTGAAAACCATGAGGACTGATTGAGATCAATAATGTTAGGTAGAATGCCTAGAGGGGCTGTGTGTTGTGGCCTCTGAACCCCTGCAGATTTTGTTTTTTTCTCCAGCTGTCTTTTTTTTCTGTCATCCCGGCCATCGGACCTTACTTTTATTCTATGCTAATTAGTATTTCCTTAATTTCATTTTTATATTTATTTTCCTTCTTCCTTCATCCTGTAAAGCACTTTGAGCTACATCTTTTGTATGAAAATGTGCTATATAAATAAATGTTGTTGTTGTTGTCCACCAAACTGGAAGTTCTTCACTAGTCTTCTGATAGGTTGTTTTGCAGTAATTCAGTTGTTTGTTAAATGCAAGGTTAGGTGTAATGATGGGGACAGAATTTCACAGGAAAACAATAATAGAAAACAGAGATCACTACTGCTGTTGGTTTCCAGTTAGAGTCTTATTCACATTATTCATAGAGGATTATTCACATTGAAGAAGACTGTTTAATTTGTTTGGCTGTCTGCTGTGGGCTTTAATTTCATTTCACTGGCCAGAAGAACATTTGTTGCACTATTCATCAATGTACTGCACAATTTTAATAATATTTGGGGTTTGACATGAGTGAAATGCATTTTCAGAAATGTCATTTTAATGTTAAACAGGTGCATGTTTTTCACATCCCAACAAAATCACAGCAGCCAGCATTAGATGGTTTTGACACTATCTTCCCCAAAGAGGGTAAATACACTTGATTTAAGTCATAGTGACCCCGGCACTACTCAACCACCTCTGCAGTCAAGGTCAATGTTTTCTCCACCCTTTTTGAGGACAGCCTGAGTGATCTCTTCTCCTTTTCTTGTTTTATGCAATGGTTTGATAGAACCTTTCTGAAACTGTGAATGTTATTTTCCATACACTCACCAAGCTTTTACACACACTTTTGCCATTGCCAAAATTACTGCTTTTGTATCAGTTAGCACCACTTAGACAAATGGAGAGATTCTAATGGTAATCTTATTTGAAGGCTCTTTTATCACTATTCCTAAGCCTCCCAAATTTGTACAACATCACACCCATTTATTTACTAAATATTAACCACCTGACAGTTCAGTACCTCTCTTTACCTAAATATCTAGAGTGTAGTGCCTTATATAACACTAGCTGTACTACCCATCAAAGACAAATTGAAATCAAAGCAATCAACATAGACCTCAGCGTTAACGTTTGCAGTGTACCATGCAAAGAATGTGTCTCTGTTATATGCTCTTTGGTATGGGACTCTAAAAAGCAGTATTAATGTTTGTGAGGCGCCATCTATTAGAATGCCAAGTGCACTGCATTTTATTATTACAAATGTTTGTATTGTGCTAACTTTTGGAATGATACAGGCATAGCAACTGTGCAGACATACAGACAGACACTTTTACTTTACATCACTTACTTTTGGCCAAAAAGACACTGTAATCAAATACACCTACAGTATAAAAAGCCTGGAGTATGAAAATATTTTCTGTAGACAATGACTAACATAGGAACTCAAAAACAATTCACCATTTACATTCAAATTAGGAAGGTCTTTCTCCCAGTTACCATCCTACAAGTGTTTCTAAATTTGACAAAATAAATACAAGAATGCAGAGTCAGTACATTCTATTTTGAGCATTCACCTAAATATCTGTAATGGCGACAAGTACTCAGGATATTTATTGTGTGCATTCAAAACAGAAAGTCATTGTTTTCCTCTCTGCAGCTCTTTAGTACACTAGTGCAAACTCCAAACACATAATTAAAGGCAGGAGTTTGCAAGTATCCTTGTTCCCACTCCATGTTAGAACATAGATACATTTTCTTCAAGAATCCTGCTTCCAGAGCCAAGGCTGGATGTAGAAGTACCACGGATATTTTTTACCAGTGCAAATTCTTCCCTGCCAAGGAAGTCGTAATTTATATTGCAGGAGCTAGGATCCAACATTAAGTCTGTCCAAATATGTACTACTTGTGCCTTGAAACCCATCACTTTTGTAAGTATTTGGCCTGTTTTGGAATGAGTCTAGACTACCTGGTCAGTAGGTCTCTGGTTGGCACTTTTTAATGTGAGGTACTCATAGACTGATTTGCCAGATTAAGCATCACCATGTACATAAGACTTCCAAAATAGTGCTATCTATCTATCTATCTATCTATCTATCTATCTATCTATCTATCTATCTATCTATCTATCTATCTATCTATCTATCTATCTAATCTGAGCTCCATGATCTTTAACATTTCGAGATCTTCCAAGAAGAACTATTACCACGTTGTGCTTGATTACAGTTATATGGTCAAACACCTGTAGTGTTTGAGTTTCTAATGTACTGAGAAGGTGACAAAATCTGATGTCTCGTTTCTCAAAAGTATTTTTTGACTTGGCTGATGTGCTAAACTCACCTATCCTTCCATCTTACTAAAGAAATTCTAAGACTGAGTTAATGACCAAGCAATTGGCACTGTAAATTAGAGCTGTTATAACCTTATAGTACATGTGACATGTGTCAGCTCTATGTAATAGGCAGTCTTTGAACTAATTGACTGTACTAGGTCAGTGAAAAAAACTGTACATCTAGAAATAAATTTTAAATTTTATTATACTGCTAATAAACATATATTTATATATTCTGTAAAAATTATATATATATATATATCTATATTGTTGGGAACAGCCCGGATACAAACAGGTGGACACCGATGGTTCACCAACCAACACATGTTTATTATCCACTAGCGACTGGGAACCCAATCGAACCGGGCTACAAATTCTACGTTTATGAAATCCATACTTTCTCTGCAAAGAATTGTTTGTTTTTTTAAGTCCTTGAAATTATTTTGTTATCATGGCACTGATTTGTGCTTAAAATAGACCTTTTCGGCCGATGTAATGAAGAGCTTCTTGTTTAAACGGGGCTGCGAGATGTGAACTCAGCTCTTGGGCGCACTTCATTTGATTTTTTCCAGCAAACAAATTTTCAAAGCAAACCGTATTTTACGACTCTAATCAGAGTCGTGGGTAATAATTATGTTGGCATGGTCATTTTAGATCTGAGATCGGCTAAAATTTAAACGATGACCATTGTTAATACCCAGCCGTCATTAATCAGTTTGCCAGTAGATAATAATAGTAATAATACATTTTATTTATATAGCACCTTTCCCATGCTCAAAGGATGTCAGAAGGACAGATGCCAAAACCGAACTGCCCAAAGATAGATTTCGAAGTACCAAGCAAATGGCAATACACTTACTTACGGTTCTGGAGCTGTCGAAGGGTTTAAGTCGGTCGACGATGTTAGTCCTGGAAAGTACGCCAAACCAACATTCTAAAAACCAACCAAACTTACTGTTATCTGCTCGAACAAGCACTGACTTACTATACTCGGCCATCCAGCGGCGTCACTGAAGCATTCGAACATTCTTAGCCAATCATGCAATGCTGCGTCCGCGTTTGCCACGTTATGTTCTAACTACAGAGGCAGAGTCCCATTGCATGGTTCTAATTTGTATTGAGTCGAAGTATTGATGTGAACACCATACATAAGGATAGTATCAAATTATACAGTGGTGTGAAAAACTATTTGCCCCCTTCCTGATTTCTTATTCTTTTGCATGTTTGTCACACAAAATGTTTCTGATCATCAAACACATTTAACCATTAGTCAAATATAACACAAGTAAACACAAAATGCAGTTTTTAAATTATGGTTTTTATTATTTAGGGAGAAAAAAAATCCAAACCTACATTGGTCCTGTGTGAAAAAGTAATTGCCCCCTTGTTAAAAAATAACCTAACTGTGGTGTATCACACCTGAGTTCAATTTCCGTAGCCACCCCCAGGCCTGATTACTGCCACACCTGTTTCAATCAAGAAATCACTTAAATAGGAGCTGCCTGACACAGAGAAGTAGACCAAAAGCACCTCAAAAGCTAGACATCATGCCAAGATCCAAAGAAATTCAGGAACAAATGAGAACAGAAGTAATTGAGATCTATCAGTCTGGTAAAGGTTATAAAGCCATTTCTAAAGCTTTGGGACTCCAGCGAACCACAGTGAGAACCATTATCCACAAATGGCAAAAACATGGAACAGTGGTGAACCTTCCCAGGAGTGGCCGGCCGACTAAAATTACCCCAAGAGCGCAGAGACGACTCATCCGAGAGGTCACAAAAGACCCCAGGACAACGTCTAAGGAACTGCAAGCCTCACTTGCCTCAATTAAGGTCAGTGTTCACGACTCCACCATAAGAAAGAGACTGGGCAAAAACGGCCTGCATGGCAGATTTCCAAGATGCAAACCACTGTTGAGCAAAAAGAACATTAGGGCTCATCTCAATTTTGCTAAGAAACATCTCAATGATTGCCAAGACTTTTGGGAAAATACCTTGTCGACTGATGAGACAAAAGTTGAACTTTTTGGAAGGCAAATGTCCCGTTACATCTGGCGTAAAAGGAACACAGCATTTCAGAAAAAGAACATCATACTAACAGTAAAATATGGTGGTGGTAGTGTGATGGTCTGGGGTTGTTTTGCTGCTTCAGGACCTGGAAGGCTTGCTGTGATAGATGGAACCATGAATTCTACTGTCTACCAAAAATCCTGAAGGAGAATGTCCGGCCATCTGTTCGTCAACTCAAGCTGAAGAGATCTTGGGTGCTGCAACAGGACAATGACCCAAAACACACCAGCAAATCCACCTCTGAATGGCTGAAGAAAAACAAAATGAAGACTTTGGAGTGGCCTAGTCAAAGTCCTGACCTGAATCCAATTGAGATGCTATGGCATGACCTTAAAAAGTTGGTTCATGCTAGAAAACCTTCAAATAAAGCTGAATTCCAACAATTCTGCAAAGATGAGTGGGCCAAAATTCCTCCAGAGCGCTGTAAAAGACTCATTGCAAGTTATCGCTAACGCTTGATTGCAGTTATTGCTGCTAAGGGTGGCCCAACCAGTTATTAGGTTCGGGGGCAATTACTTTTTCACACAGGGCCATGTAGGTTTGGATTTTTTTTTCTCCCTAAATAATAAAAACCATAATTTAAAAACTGCATTTTGTGTTTACTTGTGTTATATTTGACTAATGGTTAAATGTGTTTGATGATCAGAAACATTTTGTGTGACAAACATGCAAAAGAATAAGAAATCAGGAAGGGGGCAAATAGTTTTTCACACCACTGTATATAAGGATACTATTTACAGTGATGCGCATAACCCAGTACTCCTGTACTAATCACCCTCAAAGTTCAGGCCCTCAACAATGCCTCTCTCTTTTCTGGCCGCCTCCACTCCTCTCCTCCAGGCTTCGTCCTTCTTCCACCCGACTCCAGCTCTCGAATGGAAGGAGGTGGCCCCTTTTATCTTCACCCAGACCTGCTGCAGGTGCCTCCCAATGATCTTCTGCCGGCACTCCCTGGTGTGGCGGAAGTGCTGAGGACCAGGGCTCTCCAGGCATCTGGGTGCCCCCTGGCGGTGACCACGGGCCCCTATAGGGTTGAGCTTCCATGCTCCTTTCCCGTGGTACCCATATTCACCATGGCAGTCGCCCCCTCATGGTCCGGAGGAGGTGTAATCCCTCCTTCAGTCCTTCTGGGCGTCCCAGCTGGGTACCTCCCACAGCCGCTCGCCTCAATATATATATACAGTATGTTAAATATATTATGAAAGTTTTTCATACTAATTTGTGAGTATAGCATATGTCACCTACCTCATATTTGAGAAATATTGCATATTGGTTTTATTTTCAAAGATGTTCGTCCATGCTCAATTAAGACTTCATTTTTTGTTATGAAAGTACCATTAAGCCTAAATGCAAAATGAACAGCTGTAACATGATATAATATTAGAGTATTATTTACTTTTTAAAAAATCTTTATTTTCTCTCCTTTAAATGACTGCATTATAAATTAATTAATACATCCTAAACTTTGCTTTGAAAAGGATACACTTCCAGTTCCTGGTTGCCATTAATGTGATGTTTTAAATTAAGGTGCTTTTCTGAAATATAAAACATGCATTCCAATTATCCATCACTACTTTCCCTGTCAATAATATACAGTGCTTACATCCATGCCTACTTTCTGATTGTTCATCATGCTTTGAATGTGAATTGCACATTCATAAGGAACATCAAAGTGCATTAGAGCTCAACTGATTGCACATGCCATTCGACTCTAAGCTGTCACTTTGTGCGTGTGTGTGCTCCATTAGCTGCAGAGAGCTGACACATGGGAGCCAACTTCTGCTGTGACTATGGACCTTTTTTATTTTTTCATTAATTATTTTACATTTTTAGAAGCACATAAATATGCAAGATAGACTAATGCTAGGATTCACTGGACTTTTTCTGTGGTTTTTGAATGCATTATGTAAAGATACACAGAGAAGCAGATTTTAACCTTTATATATTAGACCACCTGGGTAGTATGATTACATTAGGTGCAGAGATCATACAACCCCTTCATGTAAATGAGCAAAAAGTATTTTTTAAAGTTGGAAAAAAGATTTAATTTGCATTTAACAAACATGTGCAATTGTCGCAAAAATAAAAATATGGTATATTTTAACTTAAAATTGCGTAGCAGTCTTCAAGACTTCAAAATGTAGAACAAAAAATAATACATTCATTAAACTAATAATTTTTTCACAGTATTAATGCCTTCATTATATAATGTTGTTACAACCCTTGCGGGTTACCCTTCACAGCACGCCAATTGGTAAAAACCAGTTTCAATTAGAACACATCAGGTCATAATTATTAATAATTAGTAATTGATTATAATTAAGTCATAATTAATAATTGCCCACTAAGTTGCCTACATATTAGCTAAGACATGAATACCTTCTATGGAGTAGTTTCAGTTTGTTTTTGTAAACCTGCTATGTGCCTGCTTAGCACTTACAATGAGCATTTTAAATATCTACATACCGCATGTGTCCTCACTTTGAATGGCATTAAATATGGAAGTCATCCTGAATTTTTTATCTCTGATTTAGTACTCTAGACTTAACATTGGCAATGATTAGTGTGATAGATTTGAACTTAACACATCAAAATTCACCCAGTTTCATATGTTTATAAAGGTAAGCTAGATGGCAGAGTACTACGTGACCTGGATGTAATTTATGTCAATTTCTTAAAAACAGAACAGATTCATTATTTATGTAGCAAAAATATTTATGTCTTAACATAACTATTTAATAGACTAAGTCGTAATGTTATTTGTAAAAGTTAAAACTGTTTCGAAACCTTTACATGCTGCATTTACTTTTTCCTTCTCTGAGCAGTATTTTGTTTTTCGAAACTACATTTAATGTATACCACATACCGTGCAGTGTTCAGTGTAAATAAAATTATCCATTTTATACATTTATGAGTGTTTTGTATTAAAACATATATACCCTGTGTTAGGATATAGCGGGTTGGATAATGGATGGATGGATAGAGAGAAAACAAGAACAAATTACACATCTCACTGAAACTTAAAAAAATTCTTATTTACATGTGAAATTATGAATAAACAAACAAACAAATGAGCAAATAAATAAACTTAGTGGTGCAGTCCAAGATATTTACTATTATGCGGACTGGATAACCAACAGCCAAATACAGTTTAAACAAGTCACACATGCAATTTGCATGCATAAGACAATAATAAACATTTAAAAGTGCGCAACATTTGTATGCAGGATGCAAAAAGGTATAGAGGTGTAATGTTTAAATAAACGTAACAGTTTTTTTTGTAGGAAGATTAATTAATTAAATAATACCTAGAAACATAATTGTCTTTTCTACTGACATTTTCAGTGAAACTCACTCTGACTCAATGGCTCTCTGGGGGGTGGCAGTACAAAACTGATAATTACATTAAATATACATAGACAATAAAGAGTGTGTTTACATAACTATACCCATAAATATCTGATTGAGTAGACATTGTTCTCAGGCCTCTTTTAAGCTGCTCTCTGAGGAATGCGATTTTAATGACATGATGGTTTAAAAGATGCTGCTCAGTCTTGTTCCATATTTAATTAACTTTCCTTTTTTAATGTGTGATAGTGGAGAGACAATAACAAATAGCTCTGAACAGAGAAGCGAGCTCTGAAACATGAGCAAGACCTTGTCATGCTTTGTGAACCGTTTACAATACAAGATATGCAGAGAAAAGGCATCAGCCAGGGAATTGCAGGGCCTCTTGGGGCTCCATTATGAGACATTTCATAGCTTAGCGATAAGGGAAAAAAATTAGAAACTCACATTAGGAGTCAAAGTGTTTATTGAGCATCAAGAGCTGACAAAAAATGAATAGGTAAATAAACAAGCAAGGATTATCTTGAAGCGAGAAATGCAGGCTTTGATGAATCATACTAAAAAAAAAAAAAAACTTTTTTGGAAATAATTGGAAATTTTAACTGATAAATAATTTGCTTGATATTATCAGGCTGCCCTCCAAAATAGCATCTTTACAATAATCAAACAATATGAAGACATGTTTGGAAACAATTAAATGCCTTAATTCCCCCAGGTGCTAGGGTTGTTTTTGTGAATGTTTCGTTTCATACGTTAACCTTTTATTATGAAATGCAAATACATTATCATAATTATTTCCCTAGGTATTTTCTTAAAATTAAATTCCCATTCATGTACAGCAAATAAATCACTACAAATAACACTTGTCTAAATTTCCCTTACTGTATTGATTTACAATTGGAAGTTTAAGAAGGTTTTCTTTTGCTAGATGGGTGAACCTTCACAGAGAGAGAAAAAAAAAAGATTAGAACCTTGACACAAAAATGCACTGCAACGGTAAAGATGTATTAAAAAAATAATGAATTTATTGTCATAGTTTGTTTTATAACTTAATTAAAATGTGTTGTAATCATTATTCAATAAAGCAACCGTTTGAAATGCTCAGCCATGGTAATTTTAGGAAGCAGACGGTGATGACTGAACGATGCTTATTTACATTGATGCTAACGCGGTCCCTAGAGCGCTTAATGCATTTACATCAGAGAAACATGACCACCAACTTATTCTTTAGATCTCCTCGTGGAATCCGCAGTGTGGGCCTCACTGTGGCAATAAATGAGTGAATGACAATAGGATGTGACTGCTGTTTCTTCTTCAAAGCACCAGGCAGCTCTCCGACTGTGGTCTATCCATCACGGTGCAAAAATGAAAATGGTAAATGATACAGCTAATTTTGGGGGTCACATGGAGAGGGGGATACAGTATGTCAGTGGAAGAACCCATTTTCCAGAGGTAAAACGACAACATTGATACATATTTTATTTTCAAGTTTCTAAATTTCTTGAAAACAGTTTAAAAAGATTTTTTAAAATGCAAAAATTCTCGTTAAAGATTACACTACAGCAATACCTCAGAGAGAAGGAATCAAGAACTTGTATAAACCCAACGGATGATAAATGATCCACTTCAGCACACAGTACAGTTGAAAAGAGTTAGAAGTAATATCAAAAAGAAAACCAGGAGTTTCCGGGAATTTGATGTTTTACTTTAGCAACTACACTACAGGCATTTGCAGGTTAAAACCTCACTTCTTTAATGAAAACAGTTTTAATAACCATTCACCGCGTTTCATCTCCCCAGGAAGCAACTTCTTCTCATGTACTTGGATGTATATGCCAAAAGAGAATCTGCTAAAGAATGTGCTTCACCAACAAGTCCACTTGCATGTAGCTGTCTATCGTCTGTTACACCAGCACCACATGTTCCAACTGATTTTTTTCCTCTTTTTAATTTTTTTTCTTTAGCCAAGAAGAACCCTCACCAACTACAAAGTGTTCTATCTCGAAATGCTAAAGCAATCATCTTAATATTAAGTGTCACAAAAAGAGAGCACTGGTCTCCAAATAAACCAAAGTTCTGTAAATAAAGATCACGTAAAAATTGTAAAATATTCATTTTGAGTGTCAACACTACAAATACTTGATATCTTAAATAGTTCAACAGCACTGGAAGAGGTAATTAAGAGGCACTGCAGTTTTCCTGGTGCTTGTGTGGAGAATAGGCTCTTATCTGATAAGACGCCTACATGTTTTAATAATTCATTCATTCAAGTTAATGTATATATACAGGTAAAAACCCAGCAGAGATGCAATATACAGTTCACATGGGATGTCTGTAGACAGAAGATGCAACATAAAAGCTAGAAACAACAAAGGTGATATTAATAAGGAATAACACATGTTCACAATGATTCATTACAATTACTGCTCAGGGAAGTATTTTTCTTGATCTTTCAGTGAAATAAAAGAGGCAGACTATAAATGAACGGGATCAGGAGGACTGTAGCTGTGTCCCAAAATAACATGGCCTTGCGTATTGTAGATCATACTTTCTCTTTAATGGCAGTTTAATTAAAGAGGTGGGGATTATTCTGAGTATTTTATTTAAAGATACACTCTAAAGGATTTCTCATAAAATAAAGGAGAAAAAAAAAAGTCAGGGCCTTTTGTTATAAAGAGGAAGGAAAGATATTTAGTATTATACTGTATATCTATATTTGTTTCTGCCCTGTACATTTCTTTTTGTGACAATAGTTTTATTTGGACTATTAACCTTTAATGCAGAGGTTTTCTGCCCACTGCTTTAAAGGTCACATGGTGGACTCTTGTGAAGCTGGAGCTCTTGAGATGTCTAAACTCTAGTTCTTCATGTCACAGGGCCATGTTATTTTGAGATTGGGAATATAAGAAAACCATTAAAAAATAAATTATTTTCTTGAACTATATATATATATGTGTGTGTGTGTACATTTTTTTATTTTTATATATGTGGTAGCAAAGACACCAATGTAAATGTTTTATTGCAAGAAAGTGCATTCAAAAGTGACACAATGTCAATAACACATTATCAATTTTTACTTTATGCTGTGCGACTCAGACTGTCAATTATGTCTTCCTGTTTCCAAAACAGAACACAAGTGAGAAGCTGCAAAATCCGCAAATATCTACAACTCTGAATCTTTCCTAGAAAAGAAACCTTTCCAGACTCTCAGAGGTAAAATATTATGTCCTCAAAAGATATCATAGACATCTCATGAGAAAATTCTAATGATCAAGGGGAGAACAAGCAAACTTCACTAGAAACACATCCCAGCTTGGTTTTGAACCAAACACTTTAAGGCTGTGAACACTACTTGATGTGTCACTCTCTCTACTGTCCTTGAGACTTTATTACAAATATTACACAAACAATTCAAACTAACATGTTAATGCTTTTCATAGTATTTTTCAAACCTACAATGAATGTGTGCATAATCAGACTTTATACTGGACGTGTTTGTTGATGTCTTTGAAATATTACCTTTTTTATTATGTCAGTGTAATACTTTTTTGATAAATACCAGGATACATAATTATGCATTTTTACTTGAATCACTTGGGGCCCTATTAAAAATTAAAATAAAAAAGATTTGCATCTCATGCATAACTTGACCCGATTGCTTTGCTCAGAATCTCTAAGTCAAGTGTCTAGTGAAAAGAAAAAAAGGCCTCAAAAGGAGTATATATATATATATATATATATATATATATATATATATATATATATATATATATATATATATATATATATATATATATATAGTAGAAAATGTGTTGTATTAGTATACAATAAAAGCATACTAAATGAAAACTGTAGCAGATAGCACAAAAATACAGTTTCTATGTGCATTTGTGCAGAATGTGATTGTTTCTGCAAGCACGGTATGTAAAGGAACCACTAGTCCCATGCCACATAGACCACTGAGTCACATCATATTGCATTCCAGCTTAAGCCCTCACTTAAGTTATTCAAATAGAGAATTCAATCCATTAAACATCTGCAACATTTCTCACTCTTTATATTTTAAAGAATAATTTCATCAACTACATCATACAGCTATAACACCTATAAAATAATCTGGATCAAATATAGTTGCCAAAGTGGTACAAATAATCAAGTAATTAAAACCATTTAATTAACCAAAAACTTGGTTAATTAAAACCAGAAGATGCTGCGTCTCTTGAGGAACGGTCAGATGGATTTTAAAATGCAAACAATCTCTTGAAGATGTAAATAAATATCTCTTGAAGAGCTCATGAAGTTTGGTTCATGGTGTCGAAGTCCTCCCTGAGTACTTAGCTATAATGACTCATTTCCATATTCATAAAGTTCCATCCTTTACTCAGAAATGAAGGGTTTCCACAGTGCCTTGTGTAATGCCACACTCTAAAAACAGCAAACAAGCTTCAGAAGTCAGTGTTGGATATTGGGGTAAGTAAGCCATAGCAAGCCTGTGATTTACTCTTTGTGTTTTTAAGACCAACAAACATTTTCACTTTCACAAAATACAAAATTACATTATTGTCTGAATGAGGGATAAACATTTAGCTTCTTCAAGGAAACACAACCAAAGGTGATACCAAAAAAGGGTGGAATCTTGTTCTTTTAACGTCACCCTATAGGTTTCCCAAACAGGGATATAACCTCTTCTTCCCTTGATTGATTCACTTTGTCTGTGATAAATTCACACAGATGTGTAGCCACTATAATAGTCTTATGAGCTGGATGGGAGAAGGGACATTACTCTTTGCAAAATAATAATAAATAAAACAGAAAGAGCATGCACAACTAACACAAATGTGCCAAGTTTCTAAGTGGATAACAAGCAGGGCACACAGGTTGCAAGAAAGCGTGACTTAGAAACATTTTTATATCTATTAGAACAAATATGGAACACTCACAAACATTTCTTTAGTATGTAGCATTTCTTAAAAGACAATGACACATGCCTAAAGTTTTTTCAATTGATTTTCTGTGCACACAGTTTCTGTTTAATTAGCCTGGCTTATTTGGAAATTAAAGGGGCAACCTAAACTTCCATTTCACCCCCTACCACAAACAAAGTAGCTAGCATACTACTATATCTTGCAGATCTAATGCAGTTCAGTGTTAAAATGAATAAAATAAAATGAGGCAGTGTACAAATCGATTGCTGTCCACAATAAATCCATATAGAGGCAGTGGCATCAAATGTAAAGATGAATAAAACGTGACTCTTCTGGTCTGACTATTAAATTGTGTTACTGCAACATACACGTTTGTCATTTCAGCTGAGATTCCTATGGTTTCACAACAGAGCCAGATATAATAAATAACAATAAAACATGACAGTGAAATAATCTGAAACCTTCTTCTTATTATTATTTTAGTCTCTTGAGAAACACATAGATTTATGAAAGACCTGACATATTTGCTGCCAAATTTACACATTTGTCTAAGCCTCTGGGATAAGAATGCAGTTGAAAAAAAAAGATTCAAATCTGTGCTCTTCAAAACTCAATTTTTAAAACACAATTTAAACTGAACTAAATTACCCCTGTGTGTGTCCCTCACTTGATGGAAATGTCCTGTCAAGGGTGGAGTTCTGTCTTATCCTTGGGCTAGCTAGGTAGGCTCTCCATATTCACCTACAGTGCACCTTTCTTCTTGTCGTTTGCATTTCCTTTGGACATATTTCTTTCACTTACTCAAAAATGCATTCCTCCATTCAATAAAAGACTAATCTTGATAAAATAGCAACACCGGTGCATTTAGCCTATATTATATTTTTACTTGTTCATACTGCTGAATGATTTATGTGTGTAGAATGTACTTAAAAACAAAAGATAAAATAACTCACTATTCCAAAGCTTGGGTTTGCATACTGAATGCAGTAAAGAGGGTTGTTTTTTCCTCTGAAAAAGGAAATTCAATTGTAATTCACTTATTTCAGATGTCAGGTTTAAAGTAAACAAATCAGGACATGATGTACCACAGTCCATATAAATTTCTGAGCAAGTAATTCTTTGTACTATCCCTGTGATGTATGCAATATTCAAACTATCACTTGAGTTTTTCATCATGATGCTCACAAAAATAATAATGTCTGTTCATATCATGTGTATAGAAATACACAGTGAGGGTGGAATGTTCAGATTTCTGAAAGGTTTCAGAAGCTGAAGATATTCCTTAAGTAACTGTCTGATGGCCTTCTTATCCTGGTGGTTGTTACTCTCCAAGATAATGTACAGTTCTCTCAAAAACACATATGGACAGTTATATTTTCTGAGTAAATTAATTCATAGCTGCTGATGTTTGGCAGCTCAGTAGGTAATGAGAATCTAATATAATTTATTACTGAGAATAAAAGGATAAAAATGAACTAATCAGAGCAGATGGACATTTACCTAACTAAATATATAAATACAGGAATAATTCTCAGCAGCATATTTTAGCCTAATTAAAAGGTAAAAAATAAATGTCATACTTTATAACACTCAGTCCTTGGATTTCTAAGAGCCAAAAGAGGCAGCATGGACATGACTGCAAAAACATCCAGCAGAAACAAAAAAAACGAAATCTCCAGCTATGATAAAAGATGTTTTCACCACTATAACTTTTCAATAAACTGTCAGTGTCTTGAAAGCTATTTTCTGGTTTTCCACAAGTAGTTTCATGAAAGATTTGGCTGTTCTAGCCCTGTTAGCAGGTTGACAGTTAAAACGTCTGATATGCTGTCACAATAATGCAGCAATGGAGGCTTTTCTCCTAGGTTTTGTCCATGGTATATTGAGAGACTTACCTGCTTGTCATGTGGCAGTTTGATGCATGTGATGTTTACAAAATAAAGCATTACTTTGCTATGCTTGTCTATATGTTTTATTGTTTTACTAATACTATTTATCATCAAAATATTTAGGAAATATGATGGCTACCTGCATGGCAAAGAGTACAGATCAGGTACAGTGTCAAGCAGATGATAGGCATGTGTGGGATAGATCAAGACTATATTAGACCTTCACATTGGTTAATGGTTTGTGGCATGTGGAATATGAATTTACTAAAGACAACTGAGCTCTATCTTGTGCGGGATGGTGAGTGACATCTCACTCCTGCACATACCACTGGAACCTGGATTAGACTATTCAATAGGATGTGGAATCTCTCCTGTTCTGGAGTTGCTCAATGAGATAGGCAACAATTGGGAAATACTCAAAACCACCAAACACATGTTGAGTTGCAGAGTAGAAAACATTGATTTTTGTTTGGGCATATGTAACCAGTGTTCACTGCATCTGTTGTACTGATGCACAGTGTGTTGTATGGCAATAACCTCCAAAGCATCCGAGTTCTGACTTACGATGTGCCCTGTTGTACAAACCGCCATGAAAGAGTAAGGCAACAACACTGAGCTCCTGTGTCTATTAACGTTTATTACTAACAGGCTGAAATATTAAGAAAGAAATACAAAATATGAATTTTCGACGCTGCCATGCAATGCTAATTTACAACTCAATGCCAATTCCATATAGCATTAACAGCATACAGTACATAATCAAGCACTGCTCAGTATACTAATACAGGAAAAGTAACATACTTGAAAAGGTTAGAAAGTAAACACCAAATATGAATTTTCAAGCTCTGTCTGTACAATTCTTATTAACAAAAAGAGTCACGTGGAAATGCCACTGGACACTCACATTAACACATAACCAAAACATTTTATATATAAATTCAAAACGCTTCAAAACAACAACTATGCATAATTGAGAAGATCTTATTTCAATTACTGTCACACATACAAAAATTAACTCAAGCATTTTAAAATATGGGTGGCACGGTGGCGCAGTGGTAGCGCTGCTGCCTCGCAGTTAGGAGACCTGGGTTCGCTTCCCGGGTCCTCCCTGCGTGGAGTTTGCTTGTTCTCCCTGTGTCTGCGTGGGTTTCCTCCGGGCGCTCCGGTTTCCTCCCACAGTCCAAAGACATGCTGGTTAGGTGGATTGGCGATTCTAAAATTGGCCCTGGTGTGTGTGTGTGTGTGTGTCCTGCGGTGGGTTGGCACCCTACCCAGGATTGGTTCCTGCCTTGTGCCCTGTGTTGGCTGGGATTGGCTCCAGCAGACCCCAGTGACCCTGTGTTCGGATTCAGCGGGCTAGACACTGGATGGATTTTAAAATATTTTAATGAATTCCACAGTGATACACAAAACACTAAACACTAGGAGAGGCTCACACTGATGACATAACACAGGTAACAGATAAGGAAAATACAATGGGAATAAAATAGAAAAACATACAATGTAACAAATATTATCAGGATTTGGTGAAGATCTAAATGACTAAAACTAGTATCTTAGGTACTTGCTACACATATGCCTCTAAAAACAAGTTAAATTATTCTGGCTTTTGAAAGAACGTGGATTAAATGCTTCTTAGGGTAGTGTACTGCCTGTTGAGTGTTATTGGAGACTTCAGCATTTAAGTAGAAAATGGGATGATTTCCAATATGTGAAAATCTGGGTAGAAAAATCCAACCGATCTCAAATGTGTAACTGTTACTAGAATACTTTTGTAGTTTTCAATTGATAATCTTTTAGTGTTGAATTGAACACCATGTTAAATATAAAGGTTTCACATAAAATTATTTAGTCAATCATAGAGCTTTACAGATGTGTCAATGGTGCTAAGGTCATAGGTGTTGGAAATTCAGTTAAATAGAGGTGCAATGTTTTTTTAATTCATCGCTACCTTATGACAGACTTGTTCAGACAGTCAGAGGCTCAGCTGGATAGACGAGAGAGAGAGACCAGAAGAAGGAGTACCCAGTAGAAATGATTGCCCAAGCGTTCAAATCTTGCTTCCTTGAAACTTTTCCAGTTCCTTATTCAAAGATTCAATATGGAGGTACTGCTAAAGGAGGGAAAATAGTTTGTGGTGTTAATACACTATGCTCCTTTGGAACATATCAACAGTGAGAGAATCTGTCAGATCAATGAATAAAGCAACAACCATATTAGCTCCATTTGCAATCTCATGTTGCTTTATTGGTGTATTTGTGGGAGAGCCCAACCTCTGACTCCTTTTGTTTCTTTTTTGATTTTTTCTTTTATTAATTCTATAATCAAGTCCCTTTTAAATGTTAACTGTGTCCCTTCTCATCCAATTAAAATTACTGCCGAAAGGTTGAGGCCTTTAAGTTTGACTCATTCAAAGGAACTGCCACTAATCATAGCACAGACACTATTTTCTTAATTAATAACCAACAACTGCTGCTAGTGGACCATACTTGTTTTGCCTTAATTGTAATTGACATGCTTTTTTAAAATCCAGAACCATTAACTGTATCTTGTTTTCTTAACAAGCTGACACAGGGGTCTCAAACTCAAATCATTAAGGCCCACCGTTTTTGATGTAGATAATCTGGATCAAATCTAATTCACGCTGCTAATGGAACCCATCATTTAATTCTGTGGCTTATTATTCTCATTCTGCAAAATGAGATATTTTCAAAACTGTTGATTTTGTATTTTTTTCTGAGAGCACCATTACAATGTTTTGTTAACCAGAGCAGATCAATATTTCTCAGTCCTTCACTTTTCTCTTTCCAAATGTTTAATTGAAACAATTTTTTTTTGATAGACACACAAAGTTTATATGAAGTTAGTGTGACGATGTGGGTTCTGGCTCCACACTCCCTTTGCTATTGGAAGCACTCGAACCCAACACCGTCGATAATGTTGCCGAGTGAGCTAGTCAATGGAGGCAAATTACTGAGCAAGGGGAAGGTAGAAAGTGCAAAAGTGCTTTTATTTAAAACAGTCAACAAAAACAAAAACAGTGTTCATAAATAGTGCAGTTCTTCAAATTCATTAAATAAATAATCCATAAAAAGAACGTGGAGTAAAACCAATAAATAGAAAAAACAATCCTTAAAAACGAGAGGTTAAAATCTTTTTAGGAAGCAGTCTTAAAACCATCAACAAATACGGTGCTCTTCTGTTAGCGTCTCACCTGCTTATCCCGTATGGGCCAAGCAGCAGGCAAGACGCTCTCTACAGCTGCCCTCCTCAAACACACGCAAGACTGGAGACCTCCCGATCCCTGGCTTCGGTTTGGCTCTCATCCCAGCCTCGAGACTTGGACTCCTTGGTCTCCAGGACGCTCACACCAAGGACTGCCACTCCAAGCCTCCCGACTTCCGCTGCCTTTCTGCGGCCCGTCGCTTTCACCTTGTCACTCCCGCTACCAGATCGCTCAGCGGGAGAGACATCTACACAAACACCTGGGTGTCGGCCTAACACCCAGCTTCCATGCAGCTGTCCACGAGCGCTCATTCGCCGACGTCCGCCGCTCTTCGCGGCTCTCTCCCTCTCACCGACCTGCTTCCTCTCCTGCTCCCGGTAACCTCCGTCCTCTCCTTTCCTTTCCCCGATCGTTTCTTTCTCTCCCGATCGTTTCTTTTTCTCTCCCTAAAACCGACTCGCGCTTCTTTTAAAAACGTGAGGGGCCATCACAGCTGCAGCATTAGCCACGGGAGCAATCACGAATGTGGGCAGTTCCTCACCTGTGCACACGGTGAGAAACGCCACATCGACGCTGCCCAGCGGCTCACATAACAACGCCCCCTCCGAAGCGCCGGTGCGATGATTATTTATTTAAAATCAATGGCCTTTTCTCCACGAGCTGTGGACCCATAACACCACAGTTAGCTGGTCATGTTGGCATCAGTAATTGGTTGCTAAGTAAGAAAAGTAGCTGTGAAAAAAACTGATCCTTATCCTCATAATGTGGGACCTTTGGTAAATAATTCATACCTTCCAGTATGGGTTGGAATGATCCAAGACATTAATCTACAAGGAAATTCAGTTTCTAATCAGAAGGAAAAAAGTTGCACAGTTTTAAAGTTAACCTAAGATAAAGTATTCTGGAACAAAAACTAAAGTGAAAATGCTAGCAAGATCCATGACGTAAAATTAGAGGTTTAAAACTACAACAGAACTGAAAGTGCAGACTTTAAATGCATTTCTAATGACTGATTTAAAGTATAAGCATCTCTTAAATTGGTTTAGATTAAAACTTGGGTATAAACTCTTCAAATACTGTCCTCTGTTGTTCACCACCAGCAATGACTCAGTGATTATACTATGCTCTTCTCCATGGTCAGTCTTTCACTGGAAAAACTGAGGCCATGCACTGACTGAATGGTGATATACTGTAAGTTCTTTGAATAAATAACCAAGGATATGGTAAACATGAGCAACATGAGTAAAGGTTCAGAGATAAGCATTATACTTATTTGTTTATGTATATATTTTTAAACCACATTCCTGGGAAGCATTATTCTGTGCCACTGTTTGCTGCAATACTGTGTATGGATGGTATGACAATAAAGACAGTTTACGACTTCAGTTGTTAACTATTTATTGCTATATGTTCTCTTTGATAGATGTTTTAACAAAAGGACAAGAGAGACATGACAAGGTTTGGCAGCTTTTTCAAAGCTTGAAAACAGAACTGCAAAAAGGGCAGTAGTCAAGTAGTCAACAAGGATTGTGTCCAATATGGGACTGCCATAGTGGATGGGAGGGAGCTGATAGGTTTTATAGGTAGGAGGGAGGAAGAGGTGTGTCTTCTGCCAGAAGTGATGTCAGAGGAGGGTTGAGCTAAGGCCGGAAGTGGAGTATGTAGAGGAACTGGAGGAGGAGTTAGAGTAGTCTCCCTTCTGGGGATCTGAAGGGGAAGGAGAAAGAGTATTAGTGCACCCAATCAACCCCTGTCTCGGCATACAACATTCAGTTAAGCCCACTGACTGCCTCCCATGTGCACATGTGTGACAATGTATATATATATTTTAGTTTGAAACTATTGTATATTTATTAGTCTTTGCCCCACTTTTATTATTTTGTTTATTTAGTGGTCTGTGCCTGTTACACTAAAAATGATAAGCTAACATTTATGTAGCTCACAGTGCTTTACAAAAAGGCTAGTACAACTTACCAGAATATATAAAAACAAAAACAGGCAATAATAATAATAATAAGAAGAAGAAGAAAAATTAAATTAATTAATATATATATATATATATATATATATATATATATATAGACTAAAATAAAAAGTTCTAATGTCTGATAATGTCAGTGACACAAATGTACAAATGTTTTCCTTCAAGTCAGTGGCACATTCTATAAGACTGCAGAAAAATTTGCCAATGATAAAGTTAGGAATCGTTATGATCATGAATTAGAAGAGAGTTAAAAAATGCTGCATCTCCAGTTACATTATATAAGGCACTTATAATGCTGAAAAACCTATCCGGAGCATATTGAGACAGGCAATCTAAAAGAAATGCTAAGATTGGTTTGGTTTAGGTTTATTTGTTATATATAGGTTAACACAGGGTCGACATACAATGAAATGTGTATGACGAGAAAAACAAGTCACTCAGCCTAGATAAAATAAAACTAAAAAATAATTAAAAAATAATTTTAAAAAAAATTACAAGTTAAAAATAGACTAGTTATATAAAATAAAATGTGTACATTTTAAAAGAAGTTATAGAGCAATTTGAGTTGAATGTGCAGCAAGTACAAATGCCAGTTATTGCACAGATAATGTTTTATAAGTACAGATGCATATTCCCTAAAATGCAGATGTATGTTCCAGTCAGTATTCAGAGTGTATGCAGGTAAACATTTTGTGTGTGAGTAGTACAATGTAGATGTAATGCAATGTAGGTGTAATGTAAATGTATGTAAGTGTTCAGGTGTTACTGTTGAGGAGTCGAATGGCCTGGTGGTAAAAACTGTTCTTAAGTCTTGTAGTCCGAGCAGCCAGACTCCTGTATCATCTGCCAGATGGTAACAAGGAGAACAGCTGGTGTGCTGGATGGCTGTGGTCCTTTATGATGCTGCTTGTCTTGAGGTGATGTTGGCATTCATGCCAAGCTTCCTCAGCCTCCTCAGGAAGTAGAGCCGCTGGTGAGCTTTCTTAACCACAGTGTCTATGTGAAGTGTCCATGAGAGATCCACAGTGATGTTTACTCTGAGAAACTTGAAGCTGTTAACCCTTTCAACTTTACACCGCTGATGTAGATGGCCTGGTGTTCTCCGCCTTGCTGTTTCCAATAGTCCACGATCATCTCTTTGGTTTTGCTGATGTTAAGAGACAAGTTGTTATCCAGGAACCAATTACTCAGTGCCAGCACCTCCTCTCTGTAGGCCATCTGATCGTTGTCAATGATAAGGCCTATAATGGTTGTGTTGTCTGCAAACTTGATGATGGTGTTTGTGTCATGTTTTGCAACACAGTCGTGGGTAAACAAGGAATATAAGAGGGGGCTAAGCAAACAGCCCTGCAGTGCTCCTGTGTTTAAAATGAGTTATGAGGACGTGTTTTTCCCATTCTCACCACCTGGGGCCTGTTTGTGAGGAAAGAGAAAATCCATCTGTAGATGGTTCGTCCCCAACCCAAGGTCGTCAAGCTTCAAGACGAGTTTTGAGGGGATGATGGTGTTGAATGCTGAGCTGTAATCTATGAACAGCATTCTTACATATGTATTTCCTCTTTCAGGTGGGTGAGATCCTCTGTAGATCTGTTTGCTCTGTAAGCAAATTAGAGAGGATCCAGCGTGTCGGGGAGGGAGGAGCAGATGTAACCTTTGACCAGTTGCTCGAAGCACTTCATAATGACCGATGTTAGTGCAACCGGGCGATAGTCATTCAGACAGGAGACCACCAGTTTCTTTGGGACAGGAATGATGGTGGATGCCTTGAAGGAAGTGGGGACCACTGACTGCCTCAGGGAGAGATTGAAGATGTTGGTGAACACACCTGCTAGCTGGTCAGCCCACGCCCTGAGGGCACGGCCTGGGAAGCCATCTGGTCCCGAAGCTTTGCGAGGATTGACCTTTTTGAAGGACCTTCTCATGTCAGACGTTTCCAGGATCAGAGTGACAGACTCACTGCCCCCTTGAGGATATAGCACCTGTTCTTTGTTGGCTGCATCAAAACGAGCATAGAAGGTGTTGAGCTCGTCTGCAAGAGATGCAGTGGGCTGAACACTGACTGTGTTTTTCTTTTTATAGTCAGTGATGCAGCACAGTCCATTCCACAAGCACTTGGCGTCAGAGCTGTGGTAGCTTGACTCCACCTTTTCCCTGTAGTCGCATTTGGCCTTCTTGATGGACCTCTGCAAGTCGTATCTGGCTGCTTTGTATGCACAGAGTCCCCTGAGCCAAAGGCAGAGGTCCATGCCTTGAGCTTAGCCAGAATCTCCACATTTACCCAGGGTTTCTGGTTAGGATATATGCAAATGGAGGTTTTAGTGACAACATCGTCAATGCACTTTCTGATATATCCTGTGACAGAGTCTGTGAATTCATTGATGTTGCATCCTCAAACATCTGCCAATCAGTTGTTTCAAAGCAGTCCTGTAAGACCCCCTCAGCCTCACTGTCCCATTTGTAGATGGCCCTGTAAACCGGTTTTTCTTGTTTAAGTCTTTGTTTATATGCTGGCAGCAGCAATATAGAGCAATGGTCTGCATTTCCCAAAGCTGGTCGAGGGAGGGGTTTGTAGGAGTCCTTGAATAAGGTGTAACAATGATCCAGTGTTTGATCACCTCTTGTTGGGGAGGAGATGTGCTGATAGTATTTAGGGAGAACTTTCTTCATGTTTGCTCTGTTAAAGTGTCCCAACACAATAAATGCTGCTTCTGAGTTAGCGTTCTCTAGTCCACTCATGAGGTCATACAGTTCATCCATAGCCGAAGCTTTATCAGCTTGTGGGGGGATGTAAACAATTGAAAGGAGAACTGAACTGAACTCCCTCGGGAGGTAAAAGGGTCTAACTTCAATGGTCAGCAGCTCGAGGACCGGTGAGCAGTGTGTTTTTAAGACACACACATCCGTAGCCCACGAAGAGTTAACCATAAAGCACACACCCCTTCCCTCGACTTGCCTGAGTCCTTTGTTCTGTCTCCCCGATAAACTGTGAAGCCGTCTGGTGTAACTGCACAGTCGGGTATGCCGGGCTCCAACCACGTCTCTGTGAAAGCCAAAACGCAGCAGTTCGTGATGTCTTATTGGTGCTTTATCTGTGCGCGCAGCTCATCTAATTTGTTGTCCAGAGACTGTTAAAAGCATTAAATGCAATTAGGAGTATTTTAATATTAACCCTAAAAGATAATGGGAAACCAATTAAGTGCGGATAAACCTGGAATTATGTGCTCAGATACTCATGTTTAGATTAGAAGTCTTGCTACTGCATTTTGAACAAAGTGTAGTTTATTTGTATCAATCTTGGGCAATCCTGTTAAATGTGCTTAACAACAATCTAGTCAGCTAATAAAATCTGTCAACTTCTAAATGTTGTTCATTGACAGAAAGGCCTAACTTGTGCAATGTTTCTTAAATGGAAAAGTGCTGTCTTTGTAACCTGGGTAATGTGAGACTTGAAGTTTAGTTCTGAATCAGTGATGGGACTGTGCTATTGGTATTGAATTGTTTCTGAATTTTTGTTGTTTCTGCACATACTGGACTAGCAACAAATACTTTTCGTTCACTATAATTTAAAATGACAATAACTGAAGCAATCCAAACAAAACATTAATACAAAGATTTTTTAGTATGTTAAATGAAATATAATATACTTTATACAAGGACTATACATCATTACAGTTAACTGATGTCAACATTACATTAGGAAACAATCAGAATACAACTATGAACTAGAATTTGTCCTTCCTGATAACCGTGGAACAATAATGAAATCTTTTTACTGACCTTTGGGCACTCCCTGGAGTTCCCTCTCCAAGATGCTTCAACTGCATGCTACTAACTTCAAAAGAACACTTGGTACATCAAAAGAAGACATATATTTTACAGACTATAATGTGTATTTGTATGTATAATTTGTGGGTGGTTGTGTATATGTGTACATTTCAGAATTAGAAGATAGTACAAAGAATTCAACATTCATGCAAGGGCCGTAACTAGGGAGACAGTAATTAAATAACAAAGCTCAGGATGTGTTGCCAGTATTATGGTCAGAAAACAGAATGATAATTCATAAGCCAGTAGGTACATGTAGCCATAACAAGGAAACAAGAGATACAAAGGGCAGAAATAAAATAAATAAATTCAAGTAAATTCAAAAACTAATAATGGCACCATGGTTTTTCTTTTACAACTTCAAATCTTGAATGATCAGGTAAATGTGGAGCTGACTTTTTATAATGTTGCTCTAGTGACATCATGATGAACTCCTGGAACCACTTCCCACCAACAGAGCCTACCCAACATGGCGGCATTCATAAGGATAACAGAATGGCATTGCAGGAGAACATGAATCATTCTTTACAATGTTTAAAACATAACTAAGCAAAACATGCATATAATCATTAGATTCCTTGGCCTCAAAACCCCCAAAACCAGGCCAAGGAACTTAGAAAAAATTTGATCATGACACATTTCGAGTATATGTGATGTGGACTCTTCACATTATTTTCTTACAGTATCTAAGTGTACTGATAGGGCGAAGCACAGCAGAGGCTGAGACGGAGAGAGGGAGAGCTGGTCTGCCGAAACAGACATTGGGCTGACAGATTTCTTTCTTCATGAAAGACAGCAGCTGTGAAGGGATGTGTCACCCTGAGTGAATTCTTGACCAGATAGAATAAGCAAATTATTGTACTGAATAAATACTACATATTACATACATACTATATATTTAGAAACAAATATTAATCTAGCAAAACCTGAAGTGATTTTTCTGAAGTAAAAAGTAACAAAATTATAGAATAACACAGGAATCAAACTAACATTCTAATTGAATTGATTTCATTTTATATTTTTATGGCACTAATAACTTACAGTATTTTCTAAACCTACCTATAAATAAATAACAAAAGGCATGCAGGACTGCATCAGGACCTGAAATATCTCAGGGGCAAATATCACACATGCTTTTACAAGAAGTTGATAGATCTAATACTGGTCTGCAACAAAATGTAATATAGTGAAACCATGGTTTAGCAACCGGTGGTCAGTTTTATAGAGAAATAAATAGCTGTCTCAGTCTTCGTGGGTGTGTGAGCTTGCGCAGCTGCGTGGAGTTGGTGGAGTGATTGAGACGGGGCGTACCCACCTGGGAGGATGTGTTCAACTTGATTGCTTCATTGACTTCATGCAGTTTGTGTTAGAGTCACTGGTCCAACAGAAGCCAAAAACAAAGGGGTGTCGGAAAAGAAAGTAGCCAAACAGAAGCTGAAGGCAGTACTCTGTCAGCCTGTACAGAGGAGTGGAGGCAAGCAGTCAGGGTCCCAAGGAGGGATTAGAGATTGTCGTTCTTGGGGCATATCAGTTAACTGCTGAAGGGTATCAGGGAATGAATGAGATTTTCCTATTGATCCAGTAGGCACCAAGTTTTTGTGTGTGTGGAAGACAGGAGAGGCAGCTTTGGGAGTTAGCTGAAAGGGATTACAGTTGCTGACGTCTCTGCCAACTATGAGGCCTGTAACGGGTAAGCCAGGAAGACGATGAAGGAAGACATGTTGGGTTGGAAGAAAAGACAGCAAAAGAAAGAGAGGATGGAGGTAAAATGTGGTGAGAATGGCTGGATAGCAACAGGCAGGAGGACAGATGCTGCAGGAGAGGAAAGAGAGAAGTGCAGCACGGGTGACTTGCGTCTGGGTATTCTACAGGGTGCACACTATTTTAGGAGCATTTACAGGAATAACCATGACAATTTGGTCCCTGTGGACATCAGCCCAAGTCTTCCCGGTATTTCGAGGTGTGTTTCCGACATCCTGTCTGGTGCTGCCACCTTCTGCCGCTCAAGAAATCGCAACAACGTGGCAGTTGTTCCAAGACAAAGCGATGGGTGACACAAGTGATTTCACGATCGCGGAGTGTTTGGATGCTGACTTGGACAGACGCCAGGAAGCTTGTGATCTGATGCTGCACCATTTCCAACAAATGCTGAGAAGGAAAAGGTTTTGTTCTCTGACAAGTGCGCAATTTATTGCAGCTCCCGCAATCGAAAGGTGTTTTTCTGGGGAAAAGAAAATCCACATTTCTTTGAAGAAATTGAGCATAACCCACCACACGTGATGATCTGGGCCGGAATGACAGCACAGCATTTGTTTGGCCCTTATTTTTTTGATGGTTCTGTTAACCAAATCAGTTATCTGGAAATGCTGAATGGCTGGCTCATCCCACAACTGAGAAACCAGGGCGTCCTTGACAGTGTTTGGTTTCAACAAGATGGGGCACCTGCCCATTTCGCAATCACCATGTGTGATCGCCTCAACAAAGTTTTTGGGAATCGTTGGATCGGACGAGGATCAAACAACAATCCCGCTCCTCTTCCATGGCCTCCGAGAAGCCCTGATCTCACAACTCCAGATAATGCACTCTGGGGGTTTGTCAAAGAAGACGTGCGGAAGCGCAGTTATTCATCGAACGATGAACTGAAACATGCGGTTTGCGCAGCGTTCCAGAAAGTCACCCCGCAAATGTTGCAGAACATGAGCAGGAGAACCTGGCGGCACATTCGGCAGTGCAGAGATCATGGAGGGACCCATACAGATGTTTTGGATTTCTAAGAGGTAACCTTTAGCTTTCAAAATCCTCCAAAAGATAGGGGTATATGGACATGTGCGCACCCTGTACAAGGGAATCTTGACTTTATTTTACCTGTAGCTTTTAATCTATTTATGGCATTTTAAACCTTCACCATGTTCACTACATTGCTTACTTATTTGTGGGATTATTTATTTACTGAGCAAAGAAGCACTGCAGTTTTTCTGTTGCTGTTGATTGTATTTTAAAGACACTTTTGAATAAAAGCACCTGCAATTTGCACCCATCCATTGCTGATGTTGTGTCCTCACTTGAGACCCATCCCTTGATTATGTTGCAAATGATCCAGGTTTAAGAGGGACCCCAGTATGGCATTCGGGAGAGTGTAGCCAACCCATTTTATTACAGTGCTAAGTGTTGCCAACATCAACAAAATTCCCCAAACTGTAATAAAATTAAAGCAATCTTTTTTTCTCTTTTGGGTCACTTAATATTTCTAACAAGTATAAGCAGAGAAATGGAAAAATACATCAGCCAAACCAAAAGAGTTAAAAATGGGAATGTGTCTAGACTAGCAGATCATAACAAAAAAAACCCTCAATAACAAACAAAAAGAGATGCACTGCCTAAGAAAATGAAGTAATTGAGAACATTACCCAAACATTAAATAAAAAATACTTAAGTGTTTTCACCTTTTTTCCCAGAGCCCCTACTCAATCCAGGGTTCCTGGATCTTAGGTTAAATAACAAGCCAAACCAAATAAACTCTTTCTTTAACTTTCTCTTTAATTCTAATGACCAAAGCAACAAAGATTGCCCCTAAATCAGTTTTATTACAGAGTTTCAGCATGATTGACTTTAAGGGAAAAAATCTTCCGTGCCATCATAGTCAACACATGCATAGTGAGGAAAGAAATGGCAGTAGTAACACAGCAATGTTTCCACCATGACAGTAGTAGTTCATATCATTGATGACACATGTACCAGGTTGCTAAATGAGAAAAAGAAAGGGTGAAAAAAAATATGTTTTATAACTGCAAATAAAAAAAGTAATGCAGAAAAGATATTCAAATGACTTCAAATTCTTCATATGTTCACAACACAGAACAGCATAAACATTACACTTAAGTGTTCCTGCCGAGAGTTATAGCACTGCAGACCTTGGACATTATAAAGAAACCATGTACATGCATCTTGAGGGAGGTGCTGGTCAGGTGTTAATGAGGTTTTCATATGAATGTACACATTTTTGTAATTACTATATATACATATAAATAAAATATATGAATATTTCATATGTTCCAATAACTCCAAACATTTCTGATAATATGCCAAATGTATGCAAATGTTTTCTTAATAACAAGTTTAGTTGTATTAAAGTGAATCTGTTTAAAATGTGATGGCATGGAAAACTGAGGTGTGTCTAGTGGAATAAAATGATGAATTTAAACAAATATGTTTTTCTTTGGACAAGTGACTAATTTAGTGTCAAATTGTTTACATAAAACATTATAATAATATTTCACAACTGGCCTAATATAAAAAGAAAATCAGAGCAAATAAGGTAATTAAACAAAAAAAGATTCAATCTCAAGATTAGGAATGCAACAAAATCAAAAACCAAAATAATAAGGACCAAGTAAAACATGCAGTTTATTGTCTCTGATCAATTTCACAACTGAAGGGGCCCTTTAACTCCACAAGATCTCACTTTAAACAGGAAAAGTCAGTCTTTTTCTTCACTTTTTTCTTTATCCTTAACATTCATTCTTTTCTGATTTAGAGCAATATATTTGCCAGAATAGCAGCACAATCTCCTTCTGCTGTGATGTCTACTCATTTACATGTAAGATGGCCAATGACATTACATGCTTTGGAAAGAATCCCATAGCACAGCCACACAAGGTCAACAGTGTATTTAATGGCATCACTTATGTGAAATATTGTGAAACCTAAAAATAAGGGGAAAAGACATATTTCCAGAAAAACCTAAAGTTTGGAAAACATAGCACAAAAACAACCTCAGGCACACCAACTTCCTCATACAATGAATAAAGAAATAGCACCCACCCAAACCGATCAATAAAACTGCTAGCAATTTCATGCTACATAAATCCAGTGTGACTTCACATCTTGAGCATCAAATGAAACATTTGGATGTAGGTTTAAACAAGGCTTGTTTTTTTTGTTTCTTTTTACTGTACACTTCATTACTAAAAGGACTACAGAAGCACATAGTACTTAGTTGTGCTTTTAAAAACTGTTTCCTAGTGCTGCAAGAGGGGATGAGAAAGAAGATAATTATTTAATTACTTACTTGATAGAAGATACATAATTTGGTTTATAATGGTAGAAAACCAATATAAATACAAAAAGTATATATTTCCTAAAGCATCAAGAAAGTCATCTGACCTGCATGATCACCTCAAAAAATGATTTCTCTTTAAATTTGTAGTTTAAGTTTGTCTCTGTAAGTAATTTCAGGGGTTTTCAACTTGGATTTTTCATTGGTTATAGTTATTTCCTTGTTTGAAGTGTGCTTACTGTAACACCATCATGTTTTTCTCAAGGCTCCAGCATGTTACTGGTACTATTGCTTGGTACTATTGCTGTAGGATTCCAGACCATGACATAGTCATCTGTTACTATGGGTTTGCTTCAAAGGTTTGTGGTTTTGTGGTGTCATTACTACAACAGTGTAAAAAAAAAACCTTGTCATCCTGAATTGCTGCATAAGCCTTAAAAGAACTAAGTTCGTAAAACATTTATACCAGCGTAAGTCAATTAATTAAGTCAAGGTGAGTCATTAATTATCCACACTTTTGCTTGGATTGACTGCACAGCTTTCCCTGCCCACAGGTGGAACCATAGTGTGCCTGTGGTCACATTGTTAAAGATTTGGCCTTGATCAGTCAGTTTCTCATTGTTTTCAAGAAGTAAACATAGCCACTCCACACTCAATTTATACTGTTTATGGCCTGAAGGTGTACCCTGGGCCAATTTCCTCATTGGTTCATTAGAATCATAGTTCAGGCTTGCTCAATATGCATAATACTTGTTTGACCAGTTTTGAATTTTTCAATCCATTCATAAACATTCTGCCATGGTAAAATACTGCCCCCATATTGTGCAGAAAGGTTGGAGATTGAGATTGATGGAGATTGGCAGGAAAGTTGAAATCAGTGTCCATATTTATAAAGTGTTTTGGAGTAAAAAAAAACAGTAATAACTAGCTCAAAAATCTCAGTGTGACAGCTCATGAGCTGCTTTAACTTGTAACTAAAAGATGGTGTTCGGGTTGAGATCAGCACACATATTCTGGGGAGAGGGAGGTCTGGGCCTCTCTGCTTAAGCTGCTGCCCCCGCGACCCGACCCTGGATAAGCAGAAGAGGACGGACGGATGGATGGATGGATGGACAACAGGTAACTTGTAAAAAAGATATTGATCTGACAGAAATGAAGTAATATTCATTACAAATCTTGTATGTCACATGATAACTCCAAACACATGAAGAACCCATGCACTGTTAGGCGCAAATGAAAGTGTAAGTAACATTACTTTTTATGGCCACAGGAAAAATGCAGCTTTGCAATAGCAATGATTTAAGTATGTCATAACCAACCATTTCTAAAATTTTGCAACAAGCATTGTACACCCTTAAAACCACTTAAAGCAAGCTGCATTGACCCAAGTGTGGATAAACATGCCTATGTGAATCACAAGTAGTATCACAGGATCAACACCAAAGTGGACATGGATATAAACTATTTGTATAGCAAGCATATTGATAAATTGGTAGGGCTAAATGGGTATTTAAAAGTGAAATATCACACAGGTACACTGAGCTTTGCGTTGCACAAACCCCTGGAGTATTCACATTACACTTTACAAGCCTGGGAAGGTTCAAGAAAGCAGACCTAAACACCAGGGGCCTCATTTATAAATGGTGCGTACACACAGAAATGTTGCGTAAGAACGTTTCCACGTTCAAATCGCAATGTATAAAACCTAAGCTTGGCGTAAAGCCATGCACATTTCCACGGTACCTCATACCCTGCCATACGCAAGTTCTCTACTCGGTTTTGCAGACTGGCGGAACCCAGCGTCAAAGCAGTGCTACTGTTCCTGTGTGGTTTATCTTTCTTTTTCAGATCTACATCCCTAACGCGGCTTTATAAATACACTGAAATTAACCACATTGTTTATTAGTTTAAGGCACCTGATTGTATTTAACCTGTAACAATATAATGGTCCACAGAATGGCCAAACTATTCCAAATACCATAACTGCTTTATCCTTGTTACTCTCACTGCAACTTCTTTTTCTTCTTTCAGCTGCTCCCATTAGGGGTTGCCACAGCGGATCATCTTTTTCCATACACTGTAAACCCTGCAGTCCAAATAACTTAATTCTTTTAAGTTGTGTAAAATTAAATCTTTATTAAAAATTCAACTAACTTAAAAAATAAATGTTGCTCTAACTGGCAATATAATTTTGAGTTTTGTAAACTTTATTTATTTGATGATGTACAACTTAGTTTTGGATTAAGTATCTAATACTCAGAATTATAAAGTCACTGTCACTGTGAATTCTCGAGTTATGACGTTAATGTGTCTGCATTATTATGTCTGTTTTATGCGCCTCCACCAATGTGATGCGGGAAAGAAAGATGGAAAAACGCCGAGTAAGTATTTATCGTAATAATCAATACTAATAAAAGGCAAAGCCCTCACTGACTCACTCAATCACTCACTAACTGATTCATCACTAATTCTCCAACTTCCCGTGTAGGTAGAAGGCTGAAATTTGGCAGGCTTATTCCTTACAGCTTACTTACAAAAGTTAAGCAGGTTTCATTTCGAAATTCTACACGGTCATAACGATCGATAACAGTCGACAACGTCCGCCATGTTGAACCTTCTTATTTATGGCCCCATCTTCACAAAATTTTGTAGGTGGCTTCCCTGCGCTAACCGAAACCGATGTACGTACTTATTTCGATGGTATGACGCCACTGTCGGCTGTCATATTGAACTTTCCAACGTCACTAATTCTCCAGATTCCCGTGTAGGTAGAAGGCTGAAATTTGGTACTTATTTCGGTGGTATGATGCCACTGTTGGCCGCCATATTGAACTTTTCATCGTATACAGTTTCATCGATAACTTCACATCCAGCTTTTGAGAGTTTAAACATTCATAATCATCAAAGTGTCCACTACTGAAATCGTCACCTGTGAATCTAAGATGTTTAAGAGGCATTGGCGGTTATCCAAAGGTGTAAAATATTTGGCCATTTTGGTACACTTGAAAGCGACAACCGAACAATTCAGCGGCAGCCATCAACTCACATGCAGAATCATAGGTGAAGGGCTTAAGCATTTCACTCTTCTAGTGCTCCTGTGTAGTATAATTATCTCCTGTACCGTCATCAGTCCACAACTTGAACCTGTCCCAGTCATTCAATACATAAGACACAATGTTCCTCTGGATATCAAGAGTGAGCCTGATATAGCCGTGCAATATGTAACAAAGAGAATGGAAAAGGTAGGTGGTATCTCCGGGCATGGAAACCACTCGGTAAGTGATAGTTCTTTGATCGATAGTGATCATCTCGATAGACATGGTAATGGGGGTTGGAATGATAAAGGAAATGGGTACCTGAGCAATGTAAAGTAAGTGTAAAATACCTATGCAATAATTATAATTGTAATAAACAGACAATAAAACAACGGAGAAGCTGTGGATTAAATGAAAAGGCTGTAGTTATCAGTAGGGAGACGTGAATCCCGTGGCGAAGCAAGGAAGGGAATGTAGAGACTGGAGCGACGGACGGCCTTATATAGGCAGGCAGCCAACAACGTGGGAGGCATTGGGATGGGAGACCCAAAGCTGCCTCACACGGTGACCGAGCTGCAGGCTATGGATGTATATATGTACGTAAGTACGATTCAGTTAGCGTTGGGAACCCGTGTACCAAATTTCTTAAAGATGGGCCCATAAGTAACAAAGACTGTTGAAAAGTTCAATATGGTGGCCAACAGTGGCATCATACCACTGAAATAAGTACGTACATTGGTTTCGGTTAGTGCAGGGAAGCTGCCTACCAAATTTCGAGAAGATGGGGCCATAAATAAGAAAGTTCAATATGGCGGACGTTGTTGACCGTTATGACCATTATGCGTAGAATTTCGAAATGAAACCTGCTTAACTTTTGTAAGTAAGCTGTAAGGAATGAGCCTGCCAAATTTCAGCCTTCTACCTATATGGAAGTTGGAGAATTAGTGATGTTGGAAAATTCAATATGGCGGCTGACAGTGGAATCATACCACCGAAATAAGTACGTACATTGGTTTCTGTTAGCTCAGGGAAGCCACCTACCAAATTTCGTGAAGATGGGGCCGTAAATAAGAAAGTTCAACATGGCGGACGTTGTTGACCGTTATGACCGTTACGCGTATAATTTCGAAATGACACCTGCTTAACTTTTGTAAGTAAGCTGTAAGGAATGGGCCTGCCAAATTTCAGCCATCTACCTACACGGGAAGCTGGAGAATTAGTGACGTTGGAAAGTTCAATATGGCGGCCGACAGTGGTGTCATACCAACGAAATAAGTATGGACATCGGTTTCCGTTAAAAGTTCAATATGGCGGCCAACAGTGGCATCATACCGCCGAAATAAGTACCAAATTTCAGCCTTCAACCTACACGGGAAGTTGGAGAATTAGTGACGTTTGGAAAATTCAATATGGCGGTCACTGTCACTGAATTCTCGAGTTATGCGTTAATGTGTCTGCATTATTATGTCTGTTTTATGCGCCTCCACCAATGTGATCGGAAAGAAAGATGGAAAACGCCGAGTAAGTATTTATCGTAATAATCAATACTAATAAAAAAAAAAAAAAAAAAAAAAAAAAAAAAAAAAAAAAAAAAAAAAAAAAAAAAAAAAAAAAAAAAAAAAAAAAAAAAAAAAAAAAAAAAAAAAAAAAAAAAAAAAAAAAAAAAAAAAAAAAAAAAAAAAAAAAAAAAAAAAAAAAATTTTTTTTTTTTTTTTTTTGTTTTTTTTTTTTTTTTTTTTTTTTTTTTTTTTTTTTTTTTTTTTTTTTTTTTTTTTTTTTTTTTTTTTTTTTTTTTTTTTTTTTTTTTTTTTTTTTAACCTGTCCCAGTCATTCAATACATAAGACACAATGTTCCTCTGGATATCAAGAGTGAGCCTGATATAGCCGTGCAATATGTAACAAAGAGAATGGAAAAGGTAGGTGGTATCTCCGGGCATGGAAACCACTCGGTAAGTGATAGTTCTTTGATCGATAGTGATCATCTCGATAGACATGGTAATGGGGTTGGAATGATAAAGGAAATGGGTACCTGAGCAATGTAAAGTAAGTGTAAAATACCTATGCAATAATTATAATTGTAATAAACAGACAATAAAACAACGGAGAAGCTGTGGATTAAATGAAAAGGCTGTAGTTATCAGTAGGGAGACGTGAATCCCGTGGCGAAGCAAGGAAGGGAATGTAGAGACTGGAGCGACGGACGGCCTTATATAGGCAGGCAGCCAACAACGTGGGAGGCATTGGGATGGGAGACCCAAAGCTGCCTCACACGGTGACCGAGCTGCAGGCTATGGATGTATATATGTACGTAAGTACGATTCAGTTAGCGTTGGGAACCCGTGTACCAAATTTCTTAAAGATGGGCCCATAAGTAACAAAGACTGTTGAAAAGTTCAATATGGTGGCCAACAGTGGCATCATACCACTGAAATAAGTACGTACATTGGTTTCGGTTAGTGCAGGGAAGCTGCCTACCAAATTCGAGAAGATGGGGCCATAAATAAGAAAGTTCAATATGGCGGACGTTGTTGACCGTTATGACCATTATGCGTAGAATTTCGAAATGAAACCTGCTTAACTTTTGTAAGTAAGCTGTAAGGAATGAGCCTGCCAAATTTCAGCCTTCTACCTATACGGGAAGTTGGAGAATTAGTGATGTTGGAAAATTCAATATGGCGGCTGACAGTGGAATCATACCACCGAAATAAGTATGCATTACATTGGTTTCTGTTAGCTCAGGAAGCCACCTACCAAATTTCGTGAAGATGGGGCCGTAAATAAGAAAGTTCAACATGGCGGACGTTGTTGACCGTTATGACCGTTACGCGTATAATTTCGAAATGACACCTGCTTAACTTTTGTAAGTAAGCTGTAAGGAATGGGCCTGCCAAATTTCAGCCATCTACCTACACGGGAAGCTGGAGAATTAGTGACGTTGGAAAGTTCAATATGGCGGCCGACAGTGGTGTCATACCAACGAAATAAGTATGGACATCGGTTTCCGTTAAAAGTTCAATATGGCGGCCAACAGTGGCATCATACCACCGAAATAAGTACCAAATTTCAGCCTTCAACCTACACGGGAAGTTGGAGAATTAGTGACGTTTGGAAAATTCAATATGGCGGCCGACAGTGGCGTCATACCACCGAAATAAGTACGTACATCGGTTTTGGTTAGCGGAGGGAAGCCGCCTACCAAATTTCGTGAAGATGGGGCCATAAATAAGAAAGTTCAACATGGCGGGGCGTTGTCGCGCTATTGACCGTTATGACCGTTACGTGTAGAATTTCAAAATGAAACCTGCTTAACTTTTGTAAGTAAGCTGTAAGGAATGAGCCTGCCAAATATTAGCTTTCTACCTACATGGGAAGTTGGAGAATTAGTGATGAGTCAGTGAGTCAGTCAGTGAGTCAGTCAGTCAGTCAGTCAGTCAGTGAGGGCTTTGCTTTTTATTATTATAGATGTGTATATGTAGATATGTCTATATGTAGATATGTATATATATGTATATATGTTTATGTGTGTGTGTGTGTGTATATATATACTGTATATATATATATGACAGCAACACTCATAACAGTGACAAAACAATTACATTGACAATCATGTTACGTTATTTTTAAAATGTTTCCTTTTCTTTTTCATAACTTCTTTAACACACTACTTCTCCGCTGCGAAGTATTTTGCAAGTATCTATACTAATAAAAGGCAAAGCCCTCACTGACTGACTGACTCACTGACTCATCAATAATTCTCCAACTTCCCGTGTAGGTAGAAGGCTGAAATTTGGCAGGCTCATTCCTTACAGCTTCCTTACAAAAGTTGGGCAGGGTTTCATTTCGAAATTCTACGCATAATGGTCATAACTAGAAGCTATTTTTCTCTATTTACTGTAATGGAGTTGAGCTCGAAAGCCGTGGGGGGTGGAGTTTTGTGTGACATCATCACGCCTCCCACAAAATCACGCATTACGTAGAAAACCAGGAAGAGCTACAAAAAGCGCTGAAGAAAACATGCATTATATAATTAAGAAGGCAGCGAAACAATTAGAAGCGAGCGAGTGACATATAAAACCATATTCAGCGGCTCACGTGAACTGACCCAGTGCGCAGACAAAAAGCAACAGTTCCAAAGAGTGCTGAACAAAAACCGAATTACACTGCTACGCTCAAATAGATAAACCACACGCCGTGGCGCAATGGTAGAGCCTTCGCCTCTAGCGCCGACGTTCGATTCCCGAGAGGGGATGCACAAAGTATATACGCGCGCTTCTAGATTCATTTTAGCCTCGCATCCCCTTGGTTTGAGACGTATGAAAAAATATGCGGTTAACAGAAAGACAGATCACCAATTGAAGCTTTATGAATAATGGATACTTTATTCGCGATCAATGATTGTTTTGGTAAAGCCATACTCAGTGTATTCATTAGATGAACGGTAAAAAAGTAAGAGCGAGGGAGGGTAACTTATTGAGGCACACAGGCAAAACCACAATAGCACGCGGGCTCGATATACTGTAGTGCGTGTCAACTCGATCTGAATTGCGCGATCACATTTGAAAAAATATTTCTTTTCAAGTTCTATTTAGTCCATATGTGTCAAACTCAAGGCCCACGGGCCACATCCAGCCGGGCGTGTAATTATATCCGGCCCGCGAGATCATTTTATATACTGTATTATTGTTATTAATGGCCGGGGATATGAAGCGCTGGTAACACAATAAACTACAGATCCCATAATGCAGCGCTTCAGCTGCCTTGCCGAACACTTACCGCGTTAATCAAGTCTAGCTTATGATGCTGCAAGTTATTGCGAAGCTAGCCCACACGATGCCAAAAGAAAAGGTGATTCTGAACATAGAGCCTTTAAAAACCGATGGGAGGCTGAGTATATGTTTACTGACATTGCGGTAAACCCGTGTGTCTCATTTGTGGAGCTAATGTGGCTGTAATTACAGAATTTAATCTAAGACGGCACTATGAGACAGAACATCAAGATAACCTGAAAGACCTGAATGCAATGCACAAGATACAGAAAGCAGAAGAGTTAAAGAAGAATCTGACACTTCAGCAGACGTTTTTACCGTGCAAAATCACAAAGTGATTTCAAGTGAAGCTACTTTTATGGGAGACACAAATGCACCAGTGCAACTTGCCCCACTTTCCCTGTTGCCAAGTAATGTTGAACCAAGTTGGCACAACTGTGTTCCCAAATACGCACTTTGCTGATGAACTGAGCGCACTGCGCACTGAGTTTGCACGGTGACTTTGAAGAACAAAAAAAGAATTTTCAGTTTTTTCGCAACCCATTTGCTGTCGATGTGGAAACTGCACCTGTGCAGAATCAGATGGAGGTGATTGAGCTGCAGTGTAATGGCACACTGAAGGCAAAGTACGATACTGCAGGCCCACACAGTTTATTCACTCCATTCCCGCAGAAATGCTCCAGCTCCGTCTACATGCGGCTTGAACCTTGTGCATGTTTGGTAGCACATATCTGTGTGAGAAGCTCTTCTCAGTCATGAAGACTAACAAAACAGCACACAGGAGTCGCCTCACTGATGAGCACCTGCAGTCCATCCTGAGAATCTCCACAACACAGAACCTCACACCAAACATAAACGAACTTGTTGCCAAAAAAAGATGCCAGGCGTCCAGCTCTGATAAAATGACATATGAGCAAAGACAACTGAATGATTTGATTTGTTATAGATAGATAGAAGAAGAAGAACACATTTTATTTATATTTCCAGGTTTTGTTATGCACCATGTTCATATTTGAATTTGTATAATTTTGACAGGATATATTTTTATGGAGAGCAAAATCTTTTGGGATATTTAAAATTTAAGTTTATTTTTTATATAAAATTACATAAGAGTAAAGAAATTTGAATGTTTGTTCTTTTAACATTTACTTTATTTCTAACTTGTATAATTTAGACAGGATATATTTTTATGGAGAGCAAAATATTATAAGTTATTTAAGGTTTGAGTTGATTTATTCGAATAATATTCTGTCGACTAAATAAAAATTCCTTCTATTTAAAATTTAAATAGAACTTGAACAGAAACGATAGTTCATAATATCCACGCAGACTTGCACGTAAGAGCGGGAGTCATCCGTTTTAACAAGCAGTGTATTGCACTGATACGAAATAGCCTGCCCATTTAATTATTTAGGAATGGATAAATAAATTAAGATTTTGTACAAATAATGTTTTTCATTTTTCTTCCTTCATGGATTCTGGCACCCCCAGCAACAGTTGCTCGCACCCCAAAGACTGTATATATATATATATATATATATATACAGTCATGTGAAAACATTAGGACACCCTTTGAAAGCATGTGGTTTTTGTAACATTTTTAATAAATGGTTATTTCATCTCCGTTTCAACAATACAGAGAGATTAAAGTAATCCAACTAAACAAAGAAAACTGAAGAAAAGTCTTTTCAAGATCTTCTGTAAATGTCATTCTACAAAAATGCCTATTCTAACTGAGGAAAAGATAGGACACCCTTGCCCCTAATAGCGAGTGTTACCTCCTTTGGCTGAAATAACTGCAGTGAGACGGTTCTTGTAGCCATCTACCAGTCTTCGACATCGGTCTGAGGAAATTTTACCCCACTCCTCAATGCAGAACTTTTTCAGCTGTGAGATGTTTGAGGGTTTCTTGCACGTACAGCCCTTTTCAAGTCACCCCACAGCATCTCAATGGGATTCAAATCTGGACTTTGACTTGGCCATTCCAGGACTCTCCATTTCTTCTTTTTCAGCCAATCTTTGGTTGATTTACTAGTATGTTTTGGGTCATTGTCATGTTGCATGGTCCAGTTCCGCTTCAGCTTTAATTTTCTAACTGATGGTCTCACATGTTCTTCAAGCACCTTCTGATACACAGTAGAATTCATCGTGGATTCTATGATGGTGAGCTGACCAGGTCCTGCTGCAGCAAAGCAGCCCCAAACCATGACACTTCCACCTCCATGCTTCACAGTTGGTATGAGGTTCTTTTCTTGGAATGCTGTGTTTGGTTTACGCCAAACATGTCCTCTGCTGTTGTGTCCAAATAATTCAATTTTGGACTCATCTGTCCAAAGAACATTATTCCAGAAGTCCTGGTCTTTGTCAACTTTATCTCTGGCAAATGTCAGTCTGGCTCGATGTTTCTCTTGGAAAGCAAAGGTTTCCTCCTTGCACACCTCCCATGCAAGTTAAACTTGTACAGTCTCTTTCTGATTGTAGAGGCATGTACTTCTACATCAACAGTAGCCAGAGCCTGCTGTAGTTCTCGAGATGACACTTTAGGGTTTTGGAGACCTCTTTTAGCATCTTGCGGTCTGCTCTTGGGGTGAACTTGCTGGGGCGACCAGTCCTGGGCATGTTGGCAGTTGTTTTGAAAGCCCTCCACTTGTAGACTATCTTCCGGACAGTGGAATGGCTGATTTCAAAATCTTTTGAGATCTTTTAAATCCCTTCCCAGACTCATAGGCTGCTACAATCTTTTTCTGAAGTCCTCTGACAGCTCTTTTGTTCTCACCATGGTGCTCACTCTCACTTCAACAGTCAGGAGCACACCAAACTAAATGTCTGAGGTTTAAATAGGGCAAGCCTCATTCAACATGCAGAGTAACGATCTACTAATTATGTGCACCTGGTGTGATATACCTGTGTGAGATCTGAGCCAATTTAAGAGGGAATACATGTGAGGGTGTCCTATCTACATGACTGTATATATATATATATATATGTGTGTGTGTGTGTATATGTATATATGTATGTATATATATGTTTATATGTGTGTGTGTTTATGTATATGTATGTGTGTATATGTACATATGTACAGTAATCCCTCCTCGATCGCGGGGGTTATGCTTCCAGAACCCCGCGATAGGTGAAAATCCGGGAAGTAGAAACCATATGTTTGTATGATTATTTTTATATATTTTAAGCCCTTAGAAACTCTCCCACACTGTTTATAAATATTCTCCGCACAGTTATACAGTAAACCCTTGTTTATCGCGGTTAATCCGCTCCAGACAGATAAATGAATTTCCACGAAGTAGGATTCTTTATTTATAAATCTAATATTTTCGCAGTTAGAGCATAGAAAACCTGTTTACGACCTTCTAAATACGTTTTTAACATTATTAGAGCCCTCTAGACATGAAATAACACCCTTTAGTCAAAAGTTTAAACTGTGCTCCATGACAAGACAGAGATGACAGTTCTTTCTCACAATTAAAAGAATGCAAACATATCTTCCTCTTCAAAGTGCGCGTAAGGAGCGGAGAATGTCAGAGAGAGAGTAAAGTAAACAATGAAAAATCAATAGGGCCGTTGCGCTTTTAAGTATGCAAGCACCGCGATAAAGCAGCAGCAATGAAGGGATCAATGCGAAGGTAGCCTTTCAGCATTTTTTGCAGGAGCGTACCTATCTTCTAAGCAAACAGCTTCTGTGCAAACACAGAGAGAGAGAGTAAAGTAAACAATGAAAAATCAATAGGGCTGTTGCGCTTTTAAGTATGCAAGCACCGCAATAAAGCAGCGGCAATGAAGGGATCAATGCGAAGGTAGCCTTTCAGCATTTTTACAGGAGCGTCCATATCTTCTAAGCAAACAGCCTCTGTGCAAAAAGCCCCTCTGCTCACATCTCCTCCGTCAAGCGCAGAGAGCATCAGAGAGAGAGAGAGCGAGCGAGATTAAAGCAAACAATCAAAAAATCAATAAGTGTGCTTTTGGACGCACCTCGATAAAGTAGCATTTCTTAGAGAAGCGTCCGTATCCACTAGGCAAACAGCTTCTGTGCAAACAGCACCTCTGCTCACACCCCCTCCGTCAGGCGCAGAGAATGTGAGAGAGGGTGAGATAGAGGCAGAGACAAGCAAACAATCGAGCACCGCGCAGGAGGCATATCTTATAGCATTGAGGAGTTTTAGTTAATATGTAATACGTGCTCTGATTGGGTAGCTTCTAAGCCATCCGCCAATAGTGTCCCTTGTATGAAATCAACTGGGCAAACAAACTGAGGAAGCATGTACCACAAATTAAAAGACCCATTGTCCGCAGAAATCCGCGAATCAGCGAAAAATCCATAATATACATTTACATATGCTTACATATAAAATCCGCGATAGAGCAAAACCGCGAAAGTCAAAGCGCGATACAGCAAGGGATCACTGTATATATATATGTATATATATGTGGATGTATGTGTATATATGTATGTATATATATATGTATATATGTGTGTGTGTATATATGTGTATATGTTTATATGTATATATGTATGGATATGTATATACAGGTATATGTTTATATGTGTGTGTGTGTGTATATATATATATGTATATATATATATATGACAGAAACACTCTTAACAGTGACCAAACAATTACATTGACAATCATGTTACGTTATTTTCAAAATGTTTCCTTTTCTTTTTCATCACTTCTTTAACACACTACTTCTCCGCTGCGAAGCGTGGGTATTTTGCTAGTATAATATAAACTAAAAAACAACCATTGTCTTGTTAGTTTGTTGATATGTATGAGTCCAATGTGTAAAACTGAATTTATGTGTCTTTATCCAACGATCTTGTCGTTGCAATAGCTCTGTGTTATTTCTGTGGTAGAAAAAAGACAAACTGAAGAAGTGTGGATGAACAGCCAATAAACTTTGCTAATTTTTGGCTCTTGCTAAATTACTCTGTCATTTTAACAGTATCACGTAAGTTACGTTATAATGCTAATGCAACTAGTCATTTAAAGTTTCTTTATGGTTAAAGATAAGTGGTTTATTACCAGCTTTACCACAGTTACCATGCTGTGACTTTCAAAGGGTGGTACTTAATGACATGCATTAGATGTTAGTGGCAAGGTGGTGTGGTGTCGTTCTTGAAAGCGCGAAAGCTCGCTGATTTTCTTTTTTTCTACTTTTTCTAAATACTTGTTGGAAATGGAGCGTGCATTTTGAGAAGTTCTGATGCAAACTGAAGTGGATCCTGCTAACCGTTTATGTATTTTTAAGATCTGAAATGAAGGTGTGGCTATTACAGCAGTAATGGTATTTAAAGGTATGGATTGAATGCTCTACTGAGGTAGTTTCAATATTCAATATATACTGAATGCTTTGAAAACTCATTTGTCAAGATATCATGAGCACAGCAGTTACACACACAATGAGCATGTAGTATTCAGCTGTCCTATGTGCACATTTCAGAAACCATTTTCTGAATCTGCATTACTCTCTCACTACGGAAGACATTTAAAACACCATGAAACAGTGGTATGTCCATACAGGGACTGTAACTATAGTATAAATGTGTACTCTTCATTTAATTCTCATAAGAGCAGAGTACATCAATATAACCTTGCATTAGATTTCTGCAGTGGCATCATCAGCATTTAAGAGTCAAGTGCTTTGGAGGAGGAGTTGTCTTCCCAGAGCACAGAAATACAGGATGATTATGACAAACAGGATGATAATTATGACAAACTAAGAAATCAACTGAAGCTAATTTAGCTTCTTTATTTTTAAAGATGCAGTCTATACTTCATGTCTCAGACATAGGTACTCAAGAAATAGTCGACCACTTGAATCAATTTTTTTCATTGTCCCAGCCCTTGATAAAGTCATCAGTTAATGACATTTTGCTGAGGTGTGGTCATAATGTTGCAGAATCCATTCTGAATGAAGTAGTCAAAGCAGTCATGGATTCAAACATTCTATTTAGTTCTACTTTAGAAGATGCAGAGCTGTTGTCTTCTAAACGAAGGAGAATATTTATTGAGACTAGATACCCATTTGCAAGGCCAGTTGAGTATCAGCTAGAGAAACCTGGTCATACAATAATGTATGTTCCAATTCTTCCAATGCTTCAGGGGTTGTTTAAAAAACAGCAAGATCAGAGAACATAACACCAACCTTAACCATTATAAGACATACCAAGATGGCTCATATTTTTGTGAAAACATCTTACTTTTAAAAGAAGAGTTCAGCTTTTCCATTCAGCTTTATATTGATGATCTTGAAATTGCTAACCCTTTTGGGACATCTCATAAAATTCACAAACTTTGTGCAATATGCTGGGTCCTAGTCAATTTGCCCCCAAAATACAGGTCAGCATTGCACACTATACAACTAGCTTTGCTAGTAAAAGTGTTAGACTCTCCAAAATTATGGTTACTCAGCAGCACTTGCACCATTTGTCCGTGATATTGGCACTTTGGAAGAGGATGGTGTCTTTATTGAATCTCTTGGTCAAAATATAAAGAGCACCATATTATGTGTTTGTGCTGACAATCTAGCTGCCCATGGTTTAGGTGGATTTCTACAGTCATTCAGATCAGAATATGTTTGCAGGTTTTGTATGGCCACAAGTGAACATTTTCAAAACACAGCAGTCAGAGAAGGTCAGTTTACAGCAAGAAACAAGGGCAGTCATGACTTTCATGTACAGACTGTGTTACAGAATGACAGATTAGGAAGCCATTTTGGTGTGAAAGGAAAATGTGTCCTGCATGAGTCGTTACCGTACTTCCATCCTATCACAGATTTTCCTTTGAATGTACTACATGATCTTTTGGAGGGAATTTTCCCTTTGAACTTTCTCTTTGTATAAAAAAGATTATCCAGTTGAAGTACTTCACTTTAGAGTATTTAAACCAAACGATTATATCCTTCCCATACTAGCACACTGATAAATCAGACAAACCTCATCCAATTCCCAAAACATTTCTCACTCGAAGAAAAATTGGAGGTAATGGACATGAAAATGCCACTCTACTAAGACTGCTTCCACTGTTTGTAGGTAGTGCTGTGCCAGAAGATAGTGCTATATGGACAGTTTTGATAGATCTGAAGGAGGTGGTGGAACTGGCATTGTGCCCATCATTCACCGATGAAATGTTGGATTACTTTCAATGCAAAATCAGTGATCACAGACAGGCATTGCAAGAGGCCTTCCCTAACTGTAGGCTACTTCCTAACCATCACTATTTGGAGCACCATCCAGATCTAAATTAGTGCTTTGGACTACTTGTGCATGTTTGGACCATGAGGTTTGAGGCTAAACATCACTTTTTTAAAAGAGCTGTACAAGATGTGCACAATTTTAGAAACATTTTGAAGACACTTGCAGTTAGACATCAAAACATGATGGCATATCATCTTCATGCACCATCATTTTTCAAGCCAAAGATACAGACATCAAGAGTTTACTCGGTTTTGGTATCATCACTACCCCAGATAGCTCTGTTACATGTAAGTGATGAAACAGATAGTCACACAGTCTACAGTACCAGAATGGTGACAATTGATGGCACAGATTACTTCTGTGGAATGTTTGTATCTGTTGGATTCAATGAGGGACTGCCAAAATTTACCAAAATTGTTGAGCTCTACATAGTGAACCTCATAGTTTGTTTTCTTTGTCATGATTTTGATTCCTGGTATTCAGAACATTTTCACTATTATGAGCTGTCAGCCACACCCACAGGCTTGTCTGTTCATCTGCTCTCTGATCTCAACGATACAGTCACCTTTTCTGCATACAGAATTGAAAGTTTGCTGCTGTTGACTCCAAAAAGTTTTATACCAGTCAAGCAAGATTAGGAACCATAAATAGTAAGTAATTGCAACTTTTGTTTGGTCAATTCTAATGTGGTCAATGTATATTCTATATAACTGCATCATATTTTGTAATACGGAGTTTTATCTGAGTTTTGTTTTTTTTTTGCAGTTATCTTAATCTTTAAAAGCTAGACTTTGTCAGTTTTTGACCTTAACCTCACTAATGAAGGGGCTCATGACATATATTTGGTAATGTACTCTATAAATACTATACAACACAAAATAACCTGGCATTTGCCAATGTAGAGTTGATCAGATTCTTCTCACCAGCTCTTGCTCTGCCATATGCATCTTTGTTTCCTGACACTGTGCTCCTTGTCACATTATCTTTTTAGTGTTGGTATTTGGATGATTAGTTTTTGATACTATAATGAAAAACTAATGCAGAACTGAGAGATATTCCATGGTGGATGATAATGTAAATTATAGCATTTCCAGCTATACAGAGATTGGACTAATAATTTGTGCTTGTAGGACATTTTTAAAAACTACCAAATACTCTTTCAATTATTATTTTATTTTTTCTTTGATACATTTATATTACAATGGCAGCCGAAGACTCACAAACAATGATTCTTCGGATAGTTAAGAATTAAAACTCATGGCCAGCCTCTGTTGATGCACTGATTAAGATTATAAAAGAACAAATGGAATGGATCTTCAGTTCAATGTGAATTCTATGCACGTCGTTATGCATGAGGCCCCAGGGTATTGGATAAAGCCTCACAGAAGATACGTGGGGAATCACAAAGGTAGACAGACATGTAATGCTACGGTGAAAGATGATCAAAAACACTGAAAAAGTGAACATGACTTCATTAACAGCAAAAATTCAGTATAATAGTTACTTTTCAGGGTATTTCCTCAGGCCACAATAGCGGATAGTTAATTTTTCTGAAAGTACGACTGTGGATTATCCATTGTTAAATAAAAACACCCATTATTGAGCCTTACCCTCATTCGGAGTTTGTGAGAGTGTATGTCTCAGTCTTTCCAAAGTCTTTGTGTGTGTTACAGTACTTGATGTTTTTGCTAAATGCCTGGTTCAAAGCATTACACTAGAGCAGTGTTTCTTACACATATGGTCACATGTGATGTGATGTGTGAATGACAGTACTGAATGGGAAAGTATCTCCAATGGTTTGTACTGGAGGAGCCTGGCTCTGTCTTTTAGCATTCTTTTGCTTCTATTATTTACAAAGCACTCTTGATATCTATGCCTGTGTTTTGTCTATTGCTCCTTTATTTCTGTTTTTTAAGCACATTAGTTTTGTGTAGTTGTGGATCTTTTTCTTTTCTCTTGTCACAGCCCTGTGGTTTACTTCTTTGTTTGCTTACAAAATGCGCGTTTACGTTAGGCAGAAATCCCAATTTATCCATTTAGGGAGAAGTGGACAAAGCAAATCCTTTCAATTTCAACCAAAAGTTGACAGGTACCACAGTTTTAATTGAGGATCATTGGTCTTCAGTTAAAAGGTGTGCCCGCTTTTAAAGGGGCTTCCTTTTTGTGCACTTCCTTCTTTTTATCGAGGTATTTATTTAACAGTATTTTAGTAAAAAATGCACATATTTTGCATGTTGTGAGCATGCGACTGGATGACCTGAAAAGATGATTATGTAACATGAATAATAGGAGATTTTTTTCATGAACATTTTGATACTATTTGCTGTTATCCATCATGTTCATTGTAGGTGCCTCCCCATCAAAAATGCTATTATCTCCATTCTCCATGAAAACATGAGATTAAAACATTTCCTATGCTACCACTACAAGTAATATTTTTGGATGGCATATTCTGAAAATGTTTACAGCACAAGCATTTACCAGGTTTTCATCTGTCAGTATCAAATACTGAGGAAGTGCTCTTTGTGACCTTTATACCCATGACCCATGATGCCATCACTGCTCACTATCAGGTCCTTAACAACATGGCAACAGTTGCTCCTCAAAATGGCAGCACCTTTGACAAACAAAAAGGTATCGTGGAGAAGATGGTAAAATAAGACAACTGTTTCAATTCACCATAAAATAAGAAACTAATTTTATTTTTGTAATCCTTAAGCTTTACATTTTTGTGTTGCCCAACATGGTTCTAAATAATTAGCTTGTAATTTTGATGGATTTCTTCAATATTTAATTTCACACAAGAATATAGAAATACAGTCATGATTCTAATTCTCGTTTTAGGCAATATTATGAAACCTGTGCTCCTACAGCAATAGTTTTTATACTAACTTGTGCATTTTTTTAAATGAAGTATTGGAAAGAATTCTATAAAAATAGTGTTATGGTACAGTCAGTAATTGTTCCCTGGCTTATGTATTGTCACACCTGTGTGAATTGAAGGAAGCTGAGTGGACCGAAAGAAGGCAATTTCATGCCAGGCCAGGGGGTGGCGGGGTGCGCTAAACTTTGCTCTGTTTTCACGGCAGACCAAATACAGGAAAACCTGCCTGATTTCTCTTCAAAGATGTCACTTCCAGTTCTGTTGCCATCTTGAAACATTACTTCCAGTCAAGATGACATCATTACTGGGACCTGGTCTATAAAAATGGCATTTTACCTTAATGAATCAGTTCAGACTGAGAACTCGAACTGTGCACTTCAGTGCAATGTCTAAAACCTTTTGCATCCAGGTAAAATATATGAGTGGTTGCCCCAAACCTTTCTGTGTGTCCAAGGCTGATTTATTTTATAGTTTATTCATGTTTTTGAAATATTATTTTTAAGTGTTTTATTATTTTCATGCAAGCAAATATTGTTTAATTCTTATATACTTTTCTATGGTACATTCCTTCTGCTCTGAGGGTGGAATCCCAAAAGGCGGGACCACCCTGATGTCACTTCTGTGGGACCACTCCCAGTCTTTATATTTAGATTGAGAAGATGAATCCATCAAAGGTACTTCAATAATTGTGCCGTTGTGTTATCATTACTGTAAGCTCTTCTTTTTCAGTAAAAAAAAGATTCTCTAAAAAGCAAACAAATTGAGAATTTAGGAAAAATACATTTTATATTAATGCTTTTAGTATTGTGAATATTAAAAGCTCAGTTTTCTTTTGAGCAGTTTTTGTTATGTTTGTACAGTATGTGCATGTTTTTCCTCTATAGGACGTGTCATTGCGTTCGCAAAGGCCTCAGCTATACAGTAATGATGGACAGTGTTTCAACATTCTTTACTCAAGCATTTAAGTTCAACTGCATGCACACTCACTGACATTTCATTTCCCATTAGCTCAGCATGGGTCTGTGCTGCTTAAGTTAATGCTATTTTTGCCAGATCAGTTGAAAGACATACCTCTAGGCCAGCATAAAAACCTCCTTATTATAAACACTGTAGTGAAGATCTGTGACATATGTAAGATGAAAGGTTCTGTTATAGATCATTAATTCATCAAGTTACTCTTCACCACTGTACAAGACATTGTATGTATTTAAAATATTGATAGGAGAACATAAAAAATACAAAACCAGAGTGTCTGTCTGCCAGAGTAAATTCAAAATAAAGGCAATTTCAATTGTTGTTGAATCCAGAAGGCTACATTAGCAGAAACTGTAGTATTATTTTCAAATAACCATCTTGTGCCTCTTAACACTTTTTATACATTCCCACAAGTATAATCACATTTAACGAAATGCTTTTCTTTAATTAATATTGTTTATTGTTGCAGATGCTTTTGGATTTCCTAAACACATCATTCTGTAATTATAAAGATGGTTTCTACACATACATATGTTATTAATGACTAATGCACTCATTTTTCTATGTCGTTGTAAAAAGCTTCTGTGAATCTTGTGGTTTATCTTATTACAACTCAATGTTCACTTATGCTAAATATGAGAATGGAGCATTAGTCTTGTCTAACAATAGAGTTAAAGTATTCAGTAGAATGCCAGAAAAATCCTTTTGAACAAATGTTATAATGAGCAAGTGAGATTTTAAATTATCTTTCTTTAAGAACAAAGCAGAATGTTCTTTAAAAGATTAGAAATATGCAGGGCCACTAAGGCAAATGAAAAGGAACCAGGAGATAAATGTTCATCCAAGTTCCACAAACAAACCCCCACAAAAATGCAGCACCCATAAAAACAAAATGGCATCAAAGGAACGTGTAAAAATAATCAATCATCTCCAAAATGAACTCAAAAGAGAAAATTGATTGAGGAATCAAAATTAGCAGCATAAAAACCCAAAAGTAAATTAAATCAAAACACAACGGCCATCAACAGAATCTTTGCACTTCTTTGTATTCTCATATTCAGCACATTAACCTGACTAAGCCTAACTCAAGGTCAAAACAAAATCATCTTTTTGTATAAAATGAACACCACATTACAAGAGCAAACCCAGGTGGCCATCTTGCACAACCCAGACCAAAAATGGTCTTGTTTTTGTTTTTGCATTGTGACGATGTGGGTTCTGGCTCCAAACTCCCATCTGATTTTGGGAACCCTTGAACCCAACACCGTCGATAATAAAACCGAGTGAGCTAGTCAGTGAAGGCAATAATCGAGCATCTGAGCAAGGGGATGGTTAAAAGTGAAACAGTGCTTTTATTAAAAACAGTCAACAAAACAGGTGTTCAAATAAATAGTGCAGTTCAAAAGTTCTTCATTAAATAAATAATCCATAAAATGAAAACGTGGAGGTTAAAACAATAGAAAAAAGAATCCTTTAAAATGAGAGGTAAAATCTTCTCATGGAAGCAGTCTTTAAAACAACAAATCCGGTGTAACGTTTCTGTTAGCGTCTCACCTGCTTATCCTGTTAGGGCTTAGCAGCAGGCAAGACGCTCTCTGCAGCGGCCCTCCTCTTACACTTTCGCGAGACTGGAGACCTCCCGATCCCTGGCTTCGGTTTGGCTCTCATCCCAGTCCCCGAGACTTGATGTCCACCAATGACCAGGACGCACACATTGGGGACTCCACCACCAAGCCTCCCGACTTCCGCTGCCTTTCCGCGGCCTTCTGCGGCTCGTCGCTTTCCTCTAGGCACTCCTGCTACCTGGTCACTCAGCGGGAGCAACATCAACTCAAACGTCTGGGTGTTGGCCTAACACCCAGCTTCCTTACAGCTACCCTCGATCGCGCGCTCAACACACGCACGCACCATCTGCTTCCTCGCTCCCTAATACCTCCGTTCTCTCTTCTCTATCTCGTTCTTTTTCTCATTCCTCCATTTTTTCCACCCCACAACCGACTCACACTTTTTTTAAAATGACGAGGGCCACAGCAGCTGCAGCATAAGCCATGGGACAATCACGAATGTAGGCAGTTCCTCACCTGTGCACTCGGTGAGAAATGCCCACACCCTACGGATCGCCCTACGGCTCGCTATGGCCCAACGTCCCCTCGCTAAGCCGCGAGTGCATCGATTATTTATTTAAAATGAATGGCCTTTGCTCAACGAGCTGTGGACCCATAACACCACATGCATTGAGACACATAGTATGGCCACTGTAAAATATGATTTTTGACCAGGCAATTAAGGTTTGTGGTAAAAAGAATGATGAAGTTGTAGTCAGAGGGCTGGTGAAGGTCAAAACTGTGAGTCAGAATATTGATTGTGAAAACAATATGGGCGGGAATTCAAAGTTCATATTCATAAAAATTAGAGAAAAGGTTGGTAAACTAAAAAGAGCGATCCTTAACAAGCTTCAATCTTGAAATAGATTCCTTTGATCCAATGATAGGATACACAAACACTGTAAGCCGCCATCTTTTATAGTTGCGATTGATGAAGTCACATGTACTGTATGTAGAACAGTTAAGGGTAGTAGGGAGTTGGAGCTTAATTTGGGAAGCAAATGGCATGGTGGTGAGCCACGGGATGACAAGGTATACTTTCAAACACTGCAAGGATGTTTAACAGCATATTATGCAAATCTTTGAGATGATGATGGAGATCAGGTAGAAAATGCATCCATTACATGAAGGCTGTATTGATTTCACAATGGAATAATTCAAACTCTGCAGGTTTGAAGCAGTGCTACTGGTCACTGATACCATACAGCAGGGGTGTCAAACTCCAGGCCTGGAGGGTTGCAGTGGCTGCAGGTTTTCATTCTGACCCTTTTCCTAATCATTAACCAGTTTTCACTTTTAATTAACTCCTTTTCCCTTCATTTTAATAGCCCTGTTTTTAAGGATTCAGTCCTCTGAATTGATTTGTTTCTTCCAAGACATTTCCAAAACGGTTGATTTTCTGTTCGTCAAAATGTTTTGGTGACCTGAGAGATCAACCTTACTGAGACCTTCACTTTTCTTCATTTTCATATATTGTGTGATGGGCACAGGTGAGCTGGTCATGTTGCAGCTCATTTTGTGTCTCATTATTGTTTGGCTGCTAATTAAAAAAAGAGACAACTAAGGGGCCTGGGTCAAGTTAATTAAAACTAAAGCAAAAGAAGTTAATTAGCAGCAAAAACTGGTCACAAATGAAGAAGATGGTTAGAATAAAAACCTGCAGCCACTGCGGCCCTCCAAGCCTGGAGTTCGACACCTGTGCCATACAGCATGTTGTTGAAGAAAAAAGGGGAAAGCTTATTTGTATATACTAGCATATCAAAGAAAGTTTAATAAAAGTATCTGTTATTGTAAAGTAAATGTTTTGTTTGTGTAAATTATTAAATTAATAAAGATGAATTATTATTCATGTGAAGGTTTTAATCATATTACAGTTTGCAATGTCAGACTATACAATTTAATTTTTTATACAATTTGTATTTTAATCATGTTCTTGATATTAGTAGCTCTTAATTTATGTTTTTGAATTTTTCTGACATTTAAAAACATAAATTCCCACATATTTTATGCAAAGTATACATAAATAATCCATCCACAATTTTTTTTTTTTTTTTCTGTAGTACTTTGTTTAATACCTTTCAAGTTTCAAGTTTTACCATGTTTTGACAGTGAACATCAGGACTCTGGTAGCTTTCCACATGTAATCATTTCTGCCATCTAGTAGCTTAAAGACTAATTATGACCTTACAGGAATCCATTAGTAATCCCCTTACTGCTTACTCCATTGGGCCCTTGAGCATGGACCCTTAACCTGCAATTGCTTCATTCTGGGTATTATGTTAATCTACATCCAGCCCTGCAAGCATGTCCCCCAACTTGCAGGGAAAACTTGGGGGTTGGTGGGAGGATTGTCATTCCAGCCACCATAAAAAAAAACCTCACTGTTCCAGTTTGGTGTTAAGGTGTCACCCTCTGCATTAGGGTCCCAATCCAGGTGGTTCATCATATGGTGGGTGTGGCAACACACAAGTAGCACATGCTCTCAACCACTCTCTTTTCTAGTCCTTCCCTTGTGATGCGACGTATTTGCAAGTCCCAGTAGAAACTAATTACTTGGCATTGAGTAGTTTACAGCCGAGTTAAACCAGAGTGTAACAACAAAATGGGTGGTAAAGTAGTCATCTCCTCTTTTTATTTAATACTGTGACTAAAATAACAGATTAAAAATAAAGGTGGAGTCCTCTGTCATGCAAGATAATTAGCACACAGTTCTAGGTGTATACTGTACAATCAAAACAATGAAAAATAAAGGAATCCCAAAATAATCAAAATAAACTGTGTTCTTCTTCCCTTCAAGGATAAGATTTCAAAGAAAAAGCAAAAATCATATATGATATCGGATTTCACAGTGTGACACATTACTGAAGGAACCTTGTCCATCCCCTGTTGAGCGTGTGCATACTTCCACAGGCATGTATGTTCTTTGTGCTTTTGCCTCTGGTAAGTTTTCCAAACCTTTGATGGGCCCATTTCCTTCAAAGGCTTCTTCTGACAAGAGTGTCTCAGCTTGTCTTCTTCACTGCTTTGTGCGATACAAGGATACTGGCCTTGGATGCTTATGCAATGCAACTTCTTTGCAGTTCCATACTGGAGCTCTATGCACCATCTTTTCTCACCCCAACGTAAGTGCGGTGTTTAACTATTTACAAAATTAAAGGGCTATAAACAGTTAAACACTTTTACTGTGACATGCCCAATTATATCCATAGACCCAGGCTCTAGATTGTCTCCTACTGCCTAACAGCATCCTTATTAGGCCAGTTGCAAGAAATGTCCCTTCCTGCACTTACCTTTATGGTATGCAGGTTTGTTAACAGACACCTCCTCACTCTGACCTGACCTTTCTTCTGCCTTATTGTGTCTGGTGAAACAATATATTATACTATAAATTATCCAGTTATATAGTCAAAAAAATTAACTGTCATTTCTGATAGCTTTGCAAGTAAAGTATTTCATTACTAACTACTGAAAAAATAGTTTACATTTAAATTTTAGCTGCTCTCTCTCCTTGTGTTCTAAATGCTCATAAGAAACAATGCTTTGAAATTGCCTAGAGCCTTCAAATCCAAAATAAAATGTATTTTGTTCAAAACATATTATCAACAAGGTCAAAAGACCATTTATCAGTTGTACCAAGAGACACTGTGAAGTTCTAAAAATTAGCTATGATGCCAACATACATCCTCACTAATGCAGTGCTCACTGGGATTTCACGTAGGCTGGCTGACTAATGGGCTTAGAGTTCTGTGTAGGATAATGTACATCTGGCCTATGTTTAAGAGTTGCTTTCTTGCTGTAGATATAATTGTTTTTATACTTTTCTCTTACCGTATTCTCTGTAGAAAACTAACAAGTGAAATGAGCATTATTAAGTTTTTTATTTATTTTGCATCGTAGAAGAGGATAGCTTACCTATATGAGAGCAGCCAACGCCACCAATTAACTCAAATGGCTTAGCTGCCTGTCCCAAGTCAGATTATAGAGAGAGGGTTAAGTATCAGGCTAACAACACCATCCTGTAAAAAATGTAAACTTGCTACTAAATTAATTTGAAGAGAAAATCAAATTCCAACAAGTGAAAGGAGCATAGCAGGCCACTTCTCTGGACTAATGATTGGATGGAAACCCAACGAAAATGAGATCTCTTATCTCAACGGCATGGAACCTAATGCTAATGTCATAGATCAAACACACATTCTTCCAGTCAGAAATGTTGGGCAGTGATAGAAATGAACAAATATAACCTGAGCTTTATGTGAGTGATAAAATCCAGATGAACTGGAACTAGAAATAAGATACTGTGCTAAGGAAATGTCATCTTATGGTCAGGAAGATGAGACCATGTACATAAAGAAGGTGTAGATCTCATAATAAACAAGAAAATACCTAACACATGTCTTTATTGGAAACCAGGATTGTCAAAAGTAATGTCTTCTTGAGTGTTGTTCTGTAAAGAGCAGAGTGCTGAAAGACAACAGCCAGAAGCAAACACAAGCACATGCTGTTCTAGATTAAATGCCTGTGAAGGATCATGAAAATATACTGGCCAAACATGATCTCAAATAAAACTATTACGTGATGGCCTACTGCCTGTTTACAAAGGTATTTAGATGAGTTGCTGCAGATGGGTTGCCCAAATATGTTGAATATCACTAGGTTCAATACCAAGGGTGGCATTTAGATGATTACTTCAAGGCAAGACAAACTCAAGGAAACATGGTATCAGACAGTGGAAAAGACATAAGATGTATTTGGCTGAACCTAAACTCACTGCAGCAGAGAAGCAATAACAGTATTTCCTCAAGATTCAAGTATAAGATATAAAGATTGGTTCATTTTGGCAAATAGTAAGAGAAAAAAAGTTAAGGAGAATATTTTTTGGTGTAAACTGGTTAAATGCTAAATTAAAGTGAGGAACAAAGATTCAAATTAATGGAGAAAAAGTAGTATGAGTTTTGAGGTTTTCTGTATGCTGACAACTGTTACATTTCAACAATGATTACCTTCTAGAGAAACTGAATCTTCCCAGCATCAACTTCAATATAGATGGGAGTGTGGCCTGACCCTTCTTCCTGACATCTATGACTGAACTGCCATCAGGACTGACAGTGTAAAAGAGGAAAAGAATTGGCAAAAGATGAAGAAAGCACATGGGGAAGAAACCAGGCATGAGATGGTAGCCAGGAAGATACAAATGAGAGAAACACTGAAGCCAAAACAAGGACTGAGACCTGTAAGTCAAAGGAGCATGAAAATGTAAACACAGGGTTTTAAGATTGTAGGGAAATGTATATAGCTCTTTGTTTTTAGAAATGCTACCTTTTGAATGAGGGGGGCGGGAGGATTATATACACCAGCAACCCCATGATTGCATGTTGACAGTGAGAATTCCAAATTGATGCACCCACAAGTAATTCGAAATAGCAAATTAAAAAATGTAATTCTTACACTTCATAAAGAATTAAAATTAAATAATAATACCTGTGATAAGAGGCACCTAAGAAGCCTTATGTTCAATATTTGAAATATTTCATGAAGGAGCAAGAAATGTATAATTGTGAGTCACAATTATGACAATGAACAACTTCTAAATGTTGCTGATGTTAAAGGGAAGAATGCTTACCTGGTACTACTGTGTCTAAAAGTTTTTTTTCCCTTCTCTTCAAGCGTGATGGCCTCCATCCAAACAGTTTCGGCGCCCGGGTCCTCTCCGAAAACATATCGAAGGTAATTTGTTTTTCTTGACTATCTATCTCTGCTCTTAACCCCTTCCGAAATAATACTGTTGTGCCAGGACATGATGAGTGTTTAATAGAGTCTTCCGTTAAAGTGCACAACATTAATACTGTAATAAGCAATCTCAATGCACGTAGAAAACCTAGGAAATACGGTATAAACTCCAATAATCTAATTAAAGTCACTATTTTAGAGGAACAATGTATTAAAACTATAAAAACAGATCACAGATTAAACAAAAAATACACACAGAGCGGCGCTAATAATAATAATTTAGTTCCTATTCCAAATATCAATAACGCACATAGTATTCATCTCTGCACCTCCGAAACATTAAATATGGCACTATTGAATGTTAGAGCTTTAACTAACAAAACGTTTTTTATCAACGATCTTATTAGTGATAAAAAAATAGATCTTATTGCACTAAGTGAAACATGGCTTAGTTCAGACAGCGTGGCAGTTTTAATCGAATCTGCGCCTCCGGATTACAGTTTTACTCGTGCAGACCGCCAGGGAAAAGGGGGTGGATTGGCTAACATTTACTCGAGCGATTAAAATGTAAAGATGTCAGTTTTGGTAAGTTCAAGTCCTTTGAGTATCTCGCCGTTGTTATCCATGGAGATTCTCAAGTTCTAGTACTATCCGTGTATAGACCTCCTAAATATAACGCATCGTTTTTTGAGGAATTCTCTGACTTAATGTCAATTTTAATTACTAACTATGACACACTCCTAATAGTTGGCGACTTTAATTTTCATATAGATAATCAGTGTGATCTAAAAGTAAAAGAATTTATGAACCTCCTGGATTCTTTTGATTTGAGACAACTCATTAATCAGCCTACACATAAAGCAGGTCATACATTAGACTTAGTGATTACTAAAGGACTGAAAGTTGATATAAAACAGATCATTGATATTGGTCTATCAGACCATTTTCTTCTACTTTTAATATAGAAATAATGATAAAAAACACTCATGAGAAGCATATTGTTAAAAAACGCTTCTTTGACTCGGCAGCAGCTTTAAAACTTACAAACATTTTAAGCAATCAGTCCGTTTATAGTGCCAGCTATAATAGCGAGGATAATGTAAATAGTAAGGTGGAAAGATTTAATACTAAAGTGAGAGCTGCTGTTGACATAGTTGCACCTGAAAAGACAGTGAAAAAATCTTCTAGCATTGTTATACCATGGAAGACCCAAAGAGTGTCTGATTTAAAGAGAACATGCCGTAGAGCTGAGCATCAATGGAGGAAGACTAAACTATCCACCATGAAATATTAAAAGTCAAAATAACAGAATACAATAACACTGTCCGTCTTGAGAGACGCTGCTATTTCTCCAAGATTATAAATAACAATGCTAGTAATCCCAGAGTCTTATTTTCTACAATTGATCGCCTACTAAACCCAGGTAGCTCAAAGGAATGCCTCCTAAGTGCTTCCAGTGAAACCTGTGAGGCTATCGCTGTATTTTTCAATCAAAAAATTAATGATATTAGAAATAACATAGTATATCCCTCCAACACTAAGGATCCTCCTAAACCCCAGCATCCTGTTATAAACAAATTAAACTCTTTCACTAGGATAGATTTACCTGATTTAAAGAAAATAATCTCTCAATTAAAACCCTCCACCTGCGTCCTTGACCCGATACCAACAAGGTTTTTCAAAGAAGTATCAGGCGTGCTAATTGATAATGTTCTGGACATAGTAAATTCGTCACTAGATACGGGGGTCTTCCCAGACTGTCTTAAGACTGCTGTAGTTAAACCCCTACTTAAGAAACATAATCTCGACCCCTCAGCTCTTGAAAATTTTAGACCCATCTCTAACCTGCCTTTCTTAAGTAAAGTTCTGGAGAAGGCAGTCATTATGCAGTTAAATGACCACCTAAATAAACATGCTATTCTTGATAAATTTCAGTCGGGTTTTAGAACAAATCACAGCACAGAAACTGCACTCGTTAAAGTAGTAAATGACTTGCGGGTAAATGCAGACAGAGGCCATTTATCTGTTCTCATCCTCTTAGATCTGAGTGCTGCATTTGACACCATTGATCACAACATTCTTAGAAATCGCCTTAGTCAATGGGTGGGCCTCTCTGGCACAGTCTTAAATTGGTTTGAATCCTACCTGACAGGGAGAAAATTTTTTGTTAGTTGTGGGAATTACAACTCGAAGACACATGATATCTGATTGGTGTTCCACAAGGCTCTATCCTGGGTCCGCTGTTATTCATCTCACCCCATCTTATATTCCAAATCGTAACCTCAGATCCTCAAATGAGTGTCTCCTTAGAATTCCAAGAACAAAACTTAAAAGAAGTGGTGAGGTGGCCTTCTGCTGTTATGCACCTAAAATCTGGAATAGCCTGCCAATAGGAATTCGCCAGGCAAATACAGTAGAGCATTAGAAACTGCTGAAAACACATTACTTTAACATGGCCTTCTCATAACTTCACTGTAATTAAAATCCTGATACTCTGTATATCCAACTCGTTATAATAACTATTCATGGTGGCTCTAAAATCTGTACTAACCCCTACTCTCTTTCCTTTTCCGGTGTCCTTTTGGTGGTGGCGCATCTACTCAAAGCACTGTGATGTTCCAACAGTGATGGATGGATTAAAAGCCAGAATTCTGTTTGACCATTAACATCAAGTGACTCCGTGAGAACCCTAACTACAAAGAGAACTATTTCATTTATGTTTGTTAGAATGCCCAGAGGGGACTGGGCGGTCCCGTGGCCTGGAACCCCTGCAGATTTTATTTTTTTCTCCAGCTGTCCGGAGTTTTTTTTTTTCTGTCCACCCTGGCCATCAGACCTTACTCCTTTTCTAAGTTAACTAATGTTGTCCTATTTTAATGTCTTATTTTGTCTTTTATTTTTCTTTTCTTGATTATGTAAAGCACTTTGAGATACATTTTGTATGAAAATGTGTTATATAAATAAATGTTGTAGTTGTGTCTCTACCCCAGTCACTACATGTTGCTAAAGAGTTTACAGAAGTTCCATCTTGGCTGAATGCCTTATGATCAATAACGAATATAAATCTTCCTTGTGACATTCACAGAACCAGAAAAAAGTTGAATCATGTGAGACTGTAGGAGGGAGTTTGTTATCGAAATCAAAGTAGCTCAGAAAGTATGAAGTTCATCCAAGAAAGAAAATGTGGAGGTAATTGCATTAGGTGTTCATTTCTTTGTAATCCAGAAGCATCTGAATGCCTTTTTACATTGTTAGTGAATCACAGGTGCTGCTCTACTCAGTTTCCATCTTATGCGTACCATACATACTCTTAACATTAGGTAAGTTTAGTTGCCTTCCTATGATTCTACATGCATTTCTTGTACAATACCCTATGAAAGCCCGTTTTTGACAAAAAAGTAAAGTATCCCATAACTATTTACAGTCTCATCATTATGACTAAGTATCTCATAATTTTGATTTAGTATCTGATTAAACTTCCCCCTATCTATTGTTATGACTCAGTATCTCATAGTTTCTAGTTACTGTCTCATAACCTTCAAAGGTCACGCGAAAAGACAATTTCCCCTTGTGGATTAATATACAGTACCAAATACAAATAATTATGACTTAGTATCTCAAAATTATGACTTACTATTCAAGCTTTCATTAGACAAAATGTTGTCACATGATTTGAGAAGTTTTAGAACGAAGTTTCCATACTGTATTAGCACCATTAGTCTTATTAAATATGGAAGATGAGTTTCCTAAGGTGAGTTTTTTTTAAAGATTTAATTAAAAACTCATTTAAATATGATTATCTGCAATGCAATAATTTATAAAAGCACTTGATGTAAGTAGTGCTTGTTGAAACCCATATGCAGTGCTAGTACGTTTGGTGGGTTTGGAGAGATCCCATTCAGTATGCAGAGGACACGCCCCTCGAGTCCTTAAAATACCAAATTGGAACCCCTGAGGTTCTAGAGCTTGGATTGGGGTCCAAAAGGTCCAGAGCCCACGCTGCTTGAGTTAAATAAACGGCAACTTTCGTTGTCCAGAGTGCATGCCATTATAAAATGGCAAAATATGACACATTATATACAGTATGTACAATTAGATCAAATTCTTAAAGTTCGTTCACATTAATTTTTCAGTAACATACAGGGCATTATGATATAAGTATCTACTTTTTCTTCCTCCGTCATTCCTAACAGTATAAATAGAGAAAAATGTGATAGCATCCTTCCATTTTTCAGGCCCAGTATGAAGGCACAGATTTTGCCAGTGTGAGCTGACATGATGTACAAGAATGATCATGTTGCAAAATAATGTAAGATTTCAAATAAAATAAATTATAATCCATGCATTTTTCCAACCTGCTTATCCTAATGTGGGTGTTGTGTGGAGATGTAGCCTATACCACTCTTAAAACAACATTTAACACAAAAACAAATAAATAAATACATATGATGTTTGTAGTTAAGAAAATTAGATCAAAGTACATTAATACAGTAAATGTAATATCACAATCTAATATGTTACAGAGAAAATAAATTGTAACATGCTACAAATATCTATTTATCAACAAAATAAAAAAGGAAACACATATATAGCATTTAATTGTTGTACTGACTATAGGAGCATTGGTGTCCAGGCAGGGCTTTTTTTCAGCTTAAAAACGCTTGCAACACACCACCCCAAAGTGTAACCACTCTTCATATTTAAATACGTCTAAGAACTCGTGTGAAATTCATAGAGGGGGCAAATACCTGCAAATCCTAGAAAACCCTTCCGGATAGAATAAGGAAATTACAAAGAACTATTTATCAGCAAAGGTGTCGACTTTAATTAATTCCATGGAAGTAAAATCAAAAGCTTAATCTTAGATATTAGCCGACGCTTGCCATAGCATATGCCGGTGTAAGAATAGGAATGGAAAACGGTGAGAAAGGGATTCAGAAATCAAGATGAAAGAAATACATCTTGAAAGACGCAGTTGTGAATAGGTGTTTTGCTGGAGACGACAGATAATGAGTCGAAAGATCTAACCCTAGAAAAAGCCACATACAACTGACCGTGGCTGAAGACTGGTTGTTGTAGATTAACGCAAATCTTTGCAAACGTTTGTCCTTGGGACTTGTTGATAGTCATGAAGAAGGCGAGTCTGAGTGGGAATTGTGTGTTTTAAATTTAAAAGAGAGATTGGTTTCGGAAGGAAGGAGAGAGAGATTCTGGGAATGAAGATTGTTTCAGAATTTTGGATAGCGATCAGTTTGCACTTAATAATCTCATATATATAATCTCTTATAAATATTTCTCTTCTGGTTCATCATGCTTCCTCTTCAAACCCAGTCCCTCCCACACGCAGCCCACACGGCATTTCTCGATTCCTATTCCTCCTCTTCTAAACCCTTCCCCACGCTGGCTGCGGTGTCCCATACACCCCGACGCTGCTTTTCTTGATTCCTATTCCTCCTTTGGACTACCGCGTTCCCCACTCCTCTCTCATGACCCCATTGCTGTCATGTCACCGCCGAAGTGAAAGGACTATCAGCCCATCTCAAGGACACACTCACTAGCTCACTGGAAATGTCTCAACTCCAGACAAAAATGTTTACTTTCTTGTAATGTATATTTCATGTACAACTTACAAAAGTTAAACAAACTGGTGTAATCATTTAAGAAAATCAAATTAATTTTACCAACTCATTAATTGGAATCCTGTTTTGAGCATCATATTACAATTCAATATTTTTCTCTCAATTATACAAATGTACATTGTGGTAATAATCAAGCCCTGACACAATAAACAGGCTTGGGAAAGTCTCCTGTATAATTGAGAATTGGCTGCTGATTGTAAATAAAAGGTTGATGCAAAGGTCTTTACAGACAAGATTCCACTACAGAATTAAACACGTTAGGAAACATGGAAGATATATATTTGAAAAGCAGGAAGAGGTGGGATCTTGGGACCAAAACTGGAAATTAGGTCATCAGGCTGCAACTTCTTGGGATCTTTAAATTACGTCATTAGGAGGTGGGCTGTTCTGATGGACAGGAAGTGACGTCTTCTGGGGCGGAACCGGAAGTGATGTCATCCTGAGAGCCAGAAGGAATTTCCCACATTTGGTCTGCGGGGAGATAAGAGAAAGGATTAGTGCACTCTGCCACCCCCTTGTCTGACTGGGAATTACCTTCTTCTGAGCCCTTTAGCTCTGCCTCCCATGTGACAACATATATATTAAACTTTATTTATGTGTGTATATATAATTATTGTATATGTTGTATTCCAGGTGACTTGAAGAATACCTTAGCACTCAGTGGTTGATACCAGTTGTGGTATGATCTTAAAGCAGGTTGCTCATCTATGGCATCCACACAGATTGAAGAATATTTCAGGACTGGATTTTGAAAATGCTTAGTAAACTGAGTGGAGCTTGTATAAGTCAATATAGTATTGAGAAAATTTCAAAGAAGAAGAAACTTTAGAGACACAAGAACAAAACTAATATTGTTCATTCAACAACAGCTTCAAACATCAGGGCAGTCCCATGGCTATTGATGGGTGCTTAATGGAATTATTAAAGACAGAGAGACTGCGTGTGTTATCTAACAAATTCTACATGGTGAAGATGTAGATCTGAGAGCAACAAATCAGCCTTGCAGGTTAGTATATAATAGTAGCGGGCACATTGACAGGTATGATACATCGAAACCTTATCGAATTGGAATTAATGGGTGTGCTGATGATTTTTCAAGAAAAATCATATGGGTTGAAGCTTACAAAACTAGCAATGATCCATACAATGAACCAAAACTTATTGCAGGATACTTTTTAAATGTAGTAATTCAATATGAGGGCTGTCCCAAATAAGTAAAAAAATCTAGGGACAGAGAATGTTCATATTGCAAATATGGAACAGTTTATCTGTGCATATTAGTTAAAAGAGAGTGTGACTTTTGGTTCCAAAACTGGCAATCAAAGTATTGGGAGATGTTGGCTTACACTGAGAAGCCAATGTATTCAGTTTTGGATGAACCTTTTTCAAACATCACCTCATTGGGTTTCTGATTTTGGTTTGCATTGACCGCTGTTACATCATTTTGTTCTCAATATATTACACAGTATTACTTACTAAACATTTTCCACTTGAACATTTCGTTCATCAAGTTCTAGTGTTTGATTTAAGTGTTCCCTTCATTTTTTTGGCAGTGTATATAGATATATTGTTATCATACAAAACGACACAAATTCCTAAATCCATTGCTTTGGTAAATTCTTGCATTGCAGATAATTATATCTAAATGAATTTTCAATAAATCATTAAATTAAAATTTGAAACAAACTTACAAAAAAGAAACAGATTTCAATAAGACTAGTGGTGACACTACGGCATGGAAGCTCTGCTCTAAAACTGCTCAAATCATGTGACACCATTTTGGTCATTGAAAGCTCGAATAGTAAGTCATAATTTCAAGATACAAAATCGAAATTATGAGATAGTGAGTCATAATTATGAATATTAAGTCACAATTTTGAAATTCTAAATTGAAATTATGAGGTAGTAAGTCATAATTATGAGACAGTAAATTGTAATAATGAAATACTCTGTTGAAATTATGAGATACTGTCGTAATTAGGAGACAGTATGTCATAGTTATGAAATACTAAATTGAAATTATGAGATAATAAGTCATGATTATGAGATAGTAAGTCGTAGTAATAAGGTACTAGGTTCGAACATTATGAGACAGTAAGTTGTAATTATGAAATACTAAGATACGAGATACCAAGTCATAATTTTTAAATACTTTTTTTTCTTAAGTTATTGGAGGAAATTGGTTTCCATACATTGCATATCACAAATCTAAAATGTATTACTGTAAACCTTAAGTAAATTATGAATGTCAGTTATGATATAGAGTTTCTTATTATGAAATAATAACAGACACGTCTTTGAAGAATTCAGTTGTGATCTTTGTGTACTCGTGCAGATTAGAGGAACCTTTAAACGTGTCCCAATTTTTTTAGGACTGAAGCAACATTACAGTACTTTTTATTTGCACCATTAACAACAGCAGCAAAGCATTTTCTTCGCAGCTCCACACCTTTCAGTCTCTGTTAATAATATATAAGCAGAAGTGAGAGGAGGTCTGATTGTCTAAAGTGAGGTTGGAGTAGCAGGTGGTAAGCTCCTTTAATAAAGGTTATTAGGGTCCTGAAATCATTATTAGGTTTAGTATTTTGTGACATAAAACTCAGTTCCCAAAGTCACTTGGCAAGGGAGAAGGCACTGGTATTATTGTATGGGCTATATCTGGTTACAGATGGTGGATAGGGTCCTTAGAGTTATTGGCTTATTTGTTGCCTTGCTCCAGCCTCCACTTTGGCCTTTTGGGCTTTGAGCTAGGCATGGAGTACCCGGCCCTCGTCATCCATGGCCATGGAGTCATATGGCCCTTGTCTTGCAGGCTTCTCACAGGGGTTAGATCCTGGTCACAAAGTCTTGTAATCCACGTTCCTGTAGTGCCCTGTAGGCTTTTGGGTAAGGTTAAGGACTGGGAAATAGCTTCCTTGTCTCCAAGCTCCGGGAGCTTCTCCCTTGGCCTTGTTCTGTTCTTATGTGGACCATATCTGGGTACAGATGGTGGATAGGGTCCTTAGAGTTATCAGCTTGTTTGCTGTCTTGCTGCAGCCTCCCCTTTGGCCTTGTGGTCTTTGAACTGCGGTATAGATCTGGCCACAGGGTTACTGGCCCTCATGATCCACTTTAGGGAGTTAGGAAGAAGGAAGGAGGAACTGCCAGATTATTGGCACAAAAATGCTGTTATGGCGTTGTATGAAGAATAACACTCTAGAGCTTTATGTAGACTATGTCCTGAAAAAATGTGAGCAAATCCTAACTGATTCCAGTCATCATCTTAACTGTAAATTCTGTTTTAGAGGTTTAACATGCAATGTATTTTTGTAAAACAGAATAAAAGCAATGCAATATAAAACATAATATATTCCTTTAGCAGTTAATGATAGACATTTTTAACCACCGATTTGCCCCAGAAGGAACTGTGAAGGAAATTGTTTTTTTTTCTTTGTCTCGCTGTCCAGTATAGTTTATCATTTATTTATGACACTAATTAGCAAATTAATTTCCCATTATGTGTGATATTATGTTTGCTTTGACCTTGGTAAAAAAAAAAAGCAATAATGACCACATGAAAAAATAACACAAAAACATATCACTATTTTAGGTTCCATTTACATTCACATTTCAAAATTTTTCTAATGTCCAAAGATAACACTATTGTCATGCAAACTAAAAAAGATAGACTGAAAAAACTGTGCCAGGTGTTAAATTCTAATGCATAAACAAAATAACTGTATAAACATTGTATTGAAAAAGTATTAATTTACAATGCATACAAAGGTTACTACAAAATTAAAATTAAATGTTAAACTTATTTAACAAATTAGGATTATTTGATTTTAGCTGCTAGTTAAAAGACCTATGGATCAGCACTATCATTCAAGTTGTGCAGTATGGGCTCAGAAATTGTTACACAATATCTGTGAGCAAAGGTTTCACATACTACATTGCATCCATATTCATGTATTAATATCACTGAAAGTTCACTGGAATTTTACTGAATATAGTGTAAAATATTTTTGGAAACCCTGGCAGAGTAAAACATGTATATTTACTCAAATACATTTATATTGGTTTTATTGGGCAACAATATTGATAATTCCATTGTAAAGCATCTGTTTTTCAGAGCATAAAATTGTAAGCTGCTTCAAACTGAGTAGGAGATTGACAGGTCATTTGGAGCAGATTGTTGTATCGGTCAGTCATGGTGAAGAAGGAGTTGAGCCAAAAGGCGATTTACCAGCCAATCTACAATCCTGCCCTCTCCTACGGTCATGAGCTATAGGTAGTGATTGAAAGAAGTAGATTGCACACACAAGATGCAGAAATTAGTTTTCTTTGCAGGGTGTCCGGACCCAGCTTCAGAGATAGGGTGCAGAGTGCAGACACTCAGAAGGAGCTCGAAGTAGAGCCACTGCTCTGCCGCATTAAAAGGAGCCAATTGAGATGGTTCAGGCATCTAATTAGGATACCTACTGGATGCCTCCTTGAGGAGGTTTTTGGGCGTATCCAACTGAGAGGAACTCTTGGGTCAGACTCAGAACATGCTGGAGAGATTATATCACTTGGGTAGCAGGGAATGCCTTGTTGTCTTATCCCACTGGAGGAGTTGGAGGAGGTGGTAGGAAAAAGGAATGTCTGGGCATCACTGCTGCTTTCCCCAAGCGAAAGGAAAATAGACAATGAATAAGTAGTGTGGAAAAATAAAAATCAGTTATTGATCAAATCTGGTGTGCGTGCCAAGGGCCACGAGAAGTCTGTCTTGCGACAAGTGCAGCTTCTGTTTTCTGTAACAAACAAGAAGTTACAAGTGCCCAACTGATGACCTTTAAAATTGTGTAACTGCTGATCCAAAATTATTGTAAAGATGTAATGTCTTGAAATTCTTTTGCAACTAAAGTCATAAGGTCAAATTTTGCGCTTAGCATTATAAAAGATTTAGGACACCGACCTGGCAGATGAAGGGCAGGTGTCCTAGGACTGTGCTTCTCTGTCATTCTTACCTTTGCCTGGTGTGTATTAATAAAATATTTTTTTTTTTACTAATTTTAATTATATCTCTCTGTCTTCAGTCACGAAACGACAATAGAGAAAAGCGTCCACAGTTTTCTGGCGCCCAGACGTGGGGCAGGAGACGGCCGGCTGACTCCTCGAGTGGGAAGATCTCAGCGATCTGTCTTCTTGAAGCAGACTGCCACTACAGTGTACACCGGCAGCAGAGTAAGCAGCTCCGATAAAAGTTAGGACTGCCCTGTCCTGAGAGACTCCTGCGTGAGGAGTCCCCGGTCTCCTTCTGGTACAACCACGGTGACTGAGAAGGATTTTCCTGACAGAGCTGACTAACACCCAGGCTGGGGTAAGTAACCCGGAGGTTTCCGTAAAAAGATAAGCTGGGCGGGCTTGCTGTAGAGTATAAAAAGTGACCGGGAATAGTAAATGGAAAAGAAATACCTTGTTTTAGGTCACTCCTGTTGGGAAAGATAGTATAGAACACTATCCTCTGGGAATTAAAAAGGGGATTTAGGACGGGATCCGTGCGTGGCACACCCATAAACCCGGACAAATCTATTGGACAGAGGATAGAGCATAGAATAGAAGAATAACAGGTTAAAAAAAACAAGGGGAGTAATAAAAAGTACATTACTAGAAATAAATATTTGCTTTCACCGTGCACTGTGACAGTAACGTAGGAAATAGTGTAGTATACTTCCCCTGGGAATATTAAAGGGAACGTTAGGCGGGTGAGTGGCACACTCAGCATTCCAATAGTTCATCGGACAGGGGACGAGTAGGACAAGGATAGAAAGATAAATCTGGCACAGGGCTCGGGGGGGAAAAGCAAAGGAAAAAATGGGAATACATAACAGCAAGCCTGCCAACCGCGCCGGGGTTCGAAGTCTTTTATGCTGGAAGGATTGTTTTCGGAGGATCAGCAGACGCCGCACAAAAAAGGGTCACCTAGAAAGTTAATAGAGAAAAACACAGGATTGGATTTTAAAAGGGCATGTAAAAAATGGAATAAGCAGAGCGGTGGGCGTTGGCCATTAGAAGGGACAGGAGATGCAAGTGAGATACAGGAAATAAGAAAGATTTTATGTAGAAATACACAAGGTTGTTGTAATGGAGGACCGTATCGAATGGATATGTTTGATCGGTGGGAGTTAGTTATTAAAGACAGGAATTTGGAAGCAGTACAGAAACAGAATGAATTGCTAAAAACAAATGAGGGTAAATCTAAGAAAGAAAGAGAGGAACTGCTAATTGCGCTACAGAAAGTGCAGACAGATCCGGGACCACAGATAACCAAAAGTAAGAAAAAGAATAATACTAGTGAAGATTCCTTATACCCTGTCATCTGTTCCTCTCCACCTCACCCACAACCTCCACCCCCTTACCCTTCACCTTCACCCCAAGTAAGTGTGGAGCCAGGTCTCTCCGATGACGATATGGAAGCGGAACATTCAGTTTTCAATTCTCAGTCCCCCGTGTCTCACCATACGAGGAGTCAGTCCTATGGGAAGGACCGACAAATGGCACCTGGTTTAGCCCTCCTTTCCCAAAACTTAGAAACACCCCCATGGTTACCTTTTCGTGCCCTTTAATTGAGGTTCCCAATCCCCATTATGATCACACCCAGGCTATAGGAGCCCAAAATTCCCCTACTGTAATGATCCACGTAACTGGGACATTCAAGAATTAAATGAAGTAGTCGCTGCTTTGCCCGATCCTAAAATTGTTGGAGGGAAAAAGTTCGTTGCTGAACTGACTATGTATGACGGCATGTATAAACCAAATGCCGCAGAATGGACTCAGGTACTGAGACGGAAACTTGGTACTACCTGGGCAACCGTTAATCACGGGACTATTAACGGGCAACAGTGGACTTGGGATGAGACGTGTCACCGAAGAGATGGTCCCGGTGGAAGCGCAGTTTTTGATCAACAGTGGCAGGCACTGAAAAATGCCATAGAAGAGAAATATAAAAAAGGCACTGACTGGTCCCTCATTTCGGCTGCGAAGCAAAAGAAAGACGAAACAGTTGATGAATGGGCACACAGAATTCAGGATTTAATGGCTAACCACTCTGGGCTAGAGAATGCCGAAGATCGCACCCGTGCTGCAGTTCCCCCTTTTGTCTCAGGACTGAGATCTGACATACAGACCAAAGTGCGGACTTCCTGCATCGGGTGGGAGTCAGCCACACTTGAGGAAGTCCTGCGCCACGCCGAACATGCGGAAAAACAGACCAAGCAAAAAGACTCTGATATTCAAACTAAGCTACTAGCTGCCCAGATGAACTATTATACAGGAGCAGCTTTAGCAAGAGGACGAAGAGCTGGCTTCGCGGACGAGGGAGAGGAAGGGGCGAGGACGAGGTGTCGGAGACTTCACTGCTGGACAACCCACAAACCACTTTACATACTTTCCTTCTTATTCTAATGCCTGTTATAACTGTGGCGAGACTGGACATTTCCGGCACTGTCCCCAGAAGCCGCAACAATTCTTGCCACCCCTCCTCAGCCTGTTTTTCTGATGTATCGGACCAACAGCATTGGGCATAGGAATACGCAGGGACCCCCAGCCACTCACTTCAGTTACCCCTAATTACTCATAGCCCAGAGACTGATCCTTTATTGACTTTACTTGTTAATGGCACTGAAATTGCCTTTCTTGTTGACACTGGGGCCACTCGGTCCACCCTCTCGCTGGCAAAGGTCCCTACCTCGAAAGAAATTGTTACTGTGCTCACTGCCTCAGGACAGCCCCATCAACTCCAAGTCTCTAAACCTCTTGTAGTCCAGTCTCACCCAGGTGGACCTGCCTTGCAGCACCGGTTTCTTCTGAACCAACTTTGCCCTGTAAACCTCCTGGGACGGGATTTGATGACAAAGCTCTCCTTTTCCATCTCTATGACTGATCAAGGATTTTTCTGTTCCTCCCCCAAGATACTATGCCAAGCCGCCCTCCACCCCAAACCCTCTTTTGCAGCCTGGACTTTAAATGTTTCCCCACATACCATCCTCCTCAAAGCCCTACACTCTTTTCCCTCATGTCTTTTTCCCCACTTACAGGTCCCTGACACTTTACACTGTACTGCCCAATATTTCCCTGCAGAAGTAGACACCCCTTGGCTAGAATCTTTTCTTTCTTCAGGAACCTGCCCTGAAACCCTTCACATCCCCTGCATTTTCATTTCCTCCACAAAAGCGGCCGCACTTGTACATCTTACATGTGCACAGAGTATCTTTTATCTCGGGGGATCAGTGTCTCATATTTCTTTAGCTAAATCAAGCACTGTTCATTGGGTGGAAATCGGACCATGGGTAGAACAATGTCTTAATAGAACAGACTGGGTACATGTTGCTTCAGGTGTTTTGATACCTCAGACCATTTAATAACTAAAGTTGTGCTTCAAACTGATTTTTTAGTACATCGTACATTATGCTGCACTTCCCTTTCTGCGTTGTCATTGCAAACTACTTCCCCTTCTTGGCTCTCAGCTTCCTGACTCTTTGTGGTCTCAGGGTAAAATGATTATGGAAGGATAGCCCATTGTGAGCCTCTGGTGATCTACCCTAAATCTTCTTTCCGTCCGCACCGTGCCCAGTATCCTCTGTCTCCTGAAGCAGAGGCTGGCATCTCCGCGTACATTCCGATCTTGTGAAGCGTGCGATTATTCCAATTAAATATTCTCCAGTTAATTCTCCCATTTTACCTATAAAAAAGGCTGACGGTTCATGGCGTTTTGTACAAGACTTACGACAAGTGAATGCTGCAATCTTTCCTAGAGCTCCTATTGTACCTAATCCTTCCACTATTCTTTCTGCAATCCCTCCCTCTGCTCGTTATTTTTCAGTAATTGATTTAGCCAATGCTTTTTCTCTATCCCTGTACACCCTGACTCGCAATTCTGGTTTGCTTTTACTTTCAAAGCCGCCGTTGGACATGGACTGTCATGCCTCAGGGATATACTGAAGCCCCTTGTGTGTATGGACAAGCGCTTGCTCAAAATTTAGAAGGGTTCTGGCCAGACCGGGTAGTACATTAATACAGTATGTAGATGATATTATGTTATGCAGTACTACTGAAGAAGATTGTGCAAGATACTAAAAACTACTGCAGTTTCTGGGGGACAATGGACATAAAGTTTCAAAGGCTAAATTGCAATTAATTCAAACAACTGTAAAATATTTAGGTCATGACATCACAAATGGAACAAGAGCTCTCTCTAGCGATCGCATTAACACCATTCAAAATCTTCCCAGACCTGTCACAAAACAACAGGTTATGTCTGTATTGGGCATTCTGGGTTACTGCCGCAATGGATTTTAAATTTCACTGAAAGAGCACAGCCGTTACAAAATTTAGCAAACACCCCTGGCCTTCCTCTTTCTGGTCAGGTGCAATGGACCGAGCAGGCTGAGAAGGCTCTCTGTGACTTAAAAAATGCACTTTCGGTGGCACCAGCCTTGGGCCTTCGGACTTTTCGTCCCTTTACTCTGTTCGTGGACGAAAAGGGGGGATATATGACTGCAGTTTTAACACAATTACATGGGGATAAACAAAGGCCAATAGCTTATTTTTCGAAAAATTGGATCCTGTGGCCGCAGCACTTCCGCCTTGCCTTAGGGCTGTGGCTGCCACAACAGAAGCTGTGCTAGCCAGTACAGATATAGGGCTCATGAGCCCCTAACAGTAAAGGTGCCTCACGCTGTACATTCCATTTTAGTACAGGCTAAGACCTCCCATCTCACTACTGCTAGGGCAATACACTATCAGAATGTACTCTGTACTTTGTCAAACGTCACAATTGAAAGATGCTCCACTTTAAATCCAGCCACCCTGTTGCCAACAAATAACGACGGCGAACCGCATAATTGCCATACAGAAATAGCAAAGGTTGTAAAGCCTCGAGTAGATCTACAGGAAACACCTTTAGAAATTGGAGAAAATATTTTTGTAGACGGATGTTCTTTGCGATTGGAAAACGGAGCACCCTCAACTAGTTACGAGTGGTCCAAGGGGACCGCCTGCTGGAAGCAAATCGAATTTCATCAAGTTTAAGTGCACAAGCAGCTGAATTAATAGCGCTCACCCGAGCATGTCAGCTGTCGAAGGAAAAATCATAACAATTTATACAGATTCCAGATATGCCTTTGGAGTCTGCCATGATCATGGGGCATTATGGAAATTAAGGGGATTTAAGACCAGTACTGGCAAGCCCATCCAACATCAAAAGTTAATCGAATCCCTCTTGGAAGCCATAACTAAACCATCAAAGCTAGCGATTGTTAAATGTCAAGCTCACACAGGAAAACAGGACCTTGTCAGCAAAGGAAATGAATTGGCAGATTACTTTGCTAAAAAGGCTGCATACAGTAACACACCAATCTCTTTATTCCAACAGAGAAATGACAAGGACCCTGATAATCAAATTATTTCTTTACAGAGTGCAGCCACGGACATTGAAAAGAAAAAGTGGTCCAAAGAAGGATCCCTCTCTGATGGAGTCTGGACTCATCAGCAAACTAACAAACCTTTTCTCCCAAAAGCTTCTTTTCCAGGTATGGCAAAATAGCCCATGGCCTCGACCATGCTGGGAAAGATGCCATGGTTCAAGATGTTGAAAAACATTGGGAAGCTGTAGGCTTCTCTACATATGCAGAGCAATTCTGTAGACGCTGTGCATTATGTCAAAGGTTTAATGTAGGAAAAGGCACTCAGGTAAGTCCCCGTTACTCCTAACCCAATGGGTCCGTTTGAACACCTCCAAATGGATTTTATTGAACTAACACCGTCTAAAGGTTACCGATATTGCCTTGTGATTGTCGATGTGTTCTCCCGATGGGTAGAAGCTTTCCCTTCAAAACGCAATGATGCCAAAACGGTTGCTAAAGCACTAATTAAAGAAATTATTCCAAGATGGGGCATCCCGCAAAAGCTACAGACAGATAATGGTACTCACTTTGTGAATTCCATTATAAATGAATTGACTACCTGGCTACAGATCAATGTACATCATTACTGCAAATACCATCCACAAAGTTAGGGTATTGTGGAACGATGCAATGGCACCCTAAAAGCTAAGCTTGCAAAAATTTGTGAACAAACCAATTTATCCTGGCCAGATGCTTTACCCCTGGCTTTAATGGGATTGAGGGGACGGACACACCGGCAATTGGGGCTATCGCCGTTTGAAATCCTGACCGGACGACCCATGCCCGTTGGCATGGTTATAGGAAATGTGAACCTGCATACCGTGGACAATGATCTTCTCTCTAGTCTTACAGGCCTCCGAGCGTCCCTGAAGGAAGTCCACGAGCAGGTTAATCAGGCTTGGAGAACCAGCCCTCCATCTAAAGACTCGCCGATTCCCTTGGGCACCTGGATCCTGGTTCGAGACACCCGGAGGAAACATTGGCATCAGCCTAGGTGGAGAGGACCGTTCCAAGTTCTTTTGTCCACACCACACGCTGTAAAGGTTGAAGGATTGCCCGCCTGGATTCACGCCGCACTGCAAAAGATGGCACCCATAATATACATACTCTTGTTGTTTTTTCTTCCATTATCCACTTCACGGGTGACACTGACTTTCCAGGTTGAGGAAACTGCCTCATTCCAGGTTGACTTTTGTGCAATTGTTCCCTGTACTGGCAGACAGGAGCAATGGGAATGGCCTGACAAATATGTCTGTGTGAGCTACCCGGTTTATGACTCTGACTCAAGTTTTGCTTCATCTGACTCTGAATGTGGCTTCTGGAGTGATGTGTTTGCAAACACAGGACCAAATGACTGGGGTTATGAACCCTGGCAGGCTACTCAGTATGGCCTAAAGACTCGATTCTCTATTTTAAAGGGACATGCCTCTCATGAGTGTGCTAAGAATCAGTGTAACCCATTAATCATTACTCTAAAGAATCCTTCTTTGCATGATTCAGGAACTTATGTCTTAGCTGCATATGCAAGTGGTCATGATCCCGAGGACTTTTCAAATTAAGGTCAAGGCACCTGCTCCCTCTCCTCTGTCCCCCTTTCCTACTCAGTTTTTCACTACTGCATCCGCGAGTGAGGAAAAACCCCTAGTTCAGGCTTTGGATCTAACCACCTTAACAAGCACGTTCTCAGTAGAAACTGGTTATGGGGACCAGAATAGATGGTTGCAGTGGGTAATCTATTCAGCAAAACAGGTTAACCGTTCACATTGCTACGCTTGTGCAGCTGCACGTTCTTCTCTAGCAACAGTCCCTTTCCCACTATCTAACATTTCTGACCCTACTGGTCTGCCTTGTCTTCTCTACTTATTTACTACGTCCAAAACTTCTATTGATTCCAATTGCGCTTTATCTGTTCTTTTTCCCCATTGTCATATGACTACCCCCATGTTTCAGTCCCATGAAGGAAATTTCACATGTTTTAAATCAAATGGAACTGCTTGGGTAGGAGAATTACCTTCTTCCTTCTGCGCCCAAACCTTCCATGTCAATTCCACCTCATTTAATTCCACTCTTTCAAAATTTTTGCTTTCCCAAACTACCCCTAGATCTGATATTTGGTGGATGTGCCGCAGGTCAAAACTGTTTGATATCTTGCCTTTCGATTGGTCTGGCACTTGTGCCCCTGTACAGCTAGTTATGCCCTTTCGATTATTATCCTACCCTCTTCACACTCTCTGTATCACCCCTAATTCCCAGCTCTCCACTTCCTTCCGCCGAACCCGTTCCCTCCCAGACTCTTCCTCCAGCTTCTCCCTGCACGGCCCAGGAGTATATATTGATTCTATAGGAGTTCCCAGAGGAGTCCCAGATAAGTTTAAAGCAAGGGATCAGGTAGCAGCTGGATTTGAATCTATCATACCTCAGATTGCCATTAATAAAAACGTTGACTGGATTAATTACTTATATTATAACCAGCAGCGTTTCCTTAATTTTACTAGAAATGCTATAGAAGGTATTCATGAACAATTAGATCGTACCTCCCTAATGACTTGGCAAAATCGTTTGGCCCTAGATATGTTACTTGCGAGAAAGGTGGAGTATGTGCTATGTTTGGTGATGCTTGTTGTACATATATCCCTAATAATACTGCACCTGATGGGTCCATTACTCGAGCACTAGCCAGCCTAACATCTCTTTCCAATGAACTTGCCACTAACTCAGGCATTTCTGACCCTTGGGATCGATGGTTCATATCCACCTTTGGGTCATGGGGCCAAAGGCTAAAATCAGTATTTATTTCTTTGGCAGTAGTATTCATTGTCCTTTTACTTATCGGATGTTGCATTGTTCCTCTTATTCGCTATATAATATCCAAATATTTCACTGCTTCTATAGCCAAGGCCTATATGCTACACGAGGAACATATGCTCCAAATTGCCTCTTCAGTTTCCTCATCCCTTTCCCCCTCTCCTCCTCCTTCCCCATCCCTTACCTCCGCCTTCTGAATTTTCTTCACTATTTTATCATGCCCAGATTGATAAAAAGGGGGGAATGTGGAAAAATAAAAATCAGTTATTGATCAAATCTGGTGTGCGTGACAAGGGCCACGAGAAGTCTGTCTTGCGACAAGTGCAGCTTCTGTTTTCTGTAACAAACAAGAAGTTACAAGTGCCCAACTGATGACCTTTAAAATTGTGTAACTGCTGATCCAAAATTATTGTAAAGATGTAATGTCTTGAAATTCTTTTGCAACTAAAGTCATAAGGTCAAATTTTGCGCTTAGCATTATAAAAGATTTAGGACACCGACTTCTCGGGGCAGATGAAGGGCAGGTGTCCTAGGACTGTGCTTCTCTGTCATTCTTACCTTTGCCTGGTGTGTATTAATAAAATATTTTTTTTTTTACTAATTTTAATTATATCTCTCTGTCTTCAGTCACGAGAAACGACAATAGAGAAAAAGCGTCCACAGTAGTAAATTTCAATGGGATGAACATCATTGTGTCTTTGAAGATGCTACCATTGCTAAACTACTTCATTAGAATATATTAACAAGCAAAAAGAGCTGAAGAGCTCTTCGAATGGATTGTCAAACAGTGCCTAAAGTTTAATTTGGATTTAATAAATACCACATATCTTCATGCATTTCTACCTGCACATTATTATAAGTTACACATACTGTAAGTACAGGACCAGAGAAAGAAAAACATGCAGCAATAATTAAGACATGAAAGGGAAATGATCAGGAAAGGACAGGCAGTCTTCTCAGATTGTGTATGAAAAAGCATGAGGTAGACCTGAATAAAGAAGTAGGAAGGATGATAAACAGCACATGGAGTGTATTTGTATACAATCATGCTCTGCAGCAATCAAGATTAGGAAAGGACCTGAAAAAACATGCATATCAAGACTAAGTCAAGGTGAAATATTAAGCAGCTAGTGGAGGCAAAAAGAAGAGATTAATTGTGAAAGTACAGTGAAAATCTAATCCTGGAAAGTATCAGAAATTAAATGTTTACACAGAGTGTAATACAAAGTTACATGAAAGTTGAGACTATAAAATGTTCTAAATGTGTTTTATATAAAATATAAAGGAATAAACTTTATGTTTATCCTTTATTATGCTACATAAAACATTCTCCTCAATATCCAAAAAATGCTACTTACCACAGTTCAGGCTGTAATACTGTATATGTTAAACTATAGCCCTATCTTTTAAGTCTTACGCACTGTAACTTTAAATTCCATTTTTATGCAGCCCAGGGAATTTGTAATTACAACAACTGAATTACGTTCCAGGGTGCTAACAACGTTGTTCTGCTAAATACACACTTTGAGCTGTATTATTTGTATGAAAATGTGCTATATAAATAAATATTGTTGTTGTTGTTGTAACTCATGGAGTCTAACTGCTGTTAAATATATTTTACAACAGCCTTTTCAAAGCTGAACAATGTACACATTGATTTAAACAAACAGCTATTTACTGTTCACTCTTTATTTTTATCATTGTACATAAATATTCTATTTTCTTTAATAGCATCACTCAGTATTTTTACTTAAAACCCTTCATAACAGGCAGCATCTGAACAGCTTTGCAAAGGAAACAACACTTTGATACCAAGATGGAGTAATAAATGACACTCAGGCTATGGGCTTCATTTTTTACCTTCTGTGTGCAGAGATGGTACCAAACAGGGCTGTCTGTGTTTAAAACACTATTCCACTTTTTTTGTTCTATCATTTACTATATATAAAAGCAATGTATTTCTGTCTTACTCTTTCCAGAAAAGCCACAAAAAAATATTCCACCAATGATTATCAATCTTGGCGATTCTAAATTGGCCCTAGTGTGTGCTTGGTGATTGGTTTTTGCCTTGTGCCCTGTGTTGGCTGGGATTGGCTCCAGCAGACCCCCGTGACCCTGTGTTCGGATTCAGCGGGTTGGAAAATGGATGGATGGATGATCATCAATCTAACACATAAACCCATGCAAAAAATAGAATCTTTGGTACAAACAATTGCAAGAGTTTTAATATATTTTCAGTATTCTTTTCTTAATCTTGTATTAACAGGGTTCAATAATTCAAATTCATTGAAAAAATAAAATATTCAAAGACAGTTACATTATGTCAATCTGTACTGCACAATTTTTTATACAATAAATTTCTTAAATATAATCCAGCTGTTAAATAAGCATATAAAATAGGCACAATAAAAATAGTCAAAATAGCAAAAATTAAGCAAAAGATGGAAAGAATTAGGAGAATAGATACACATGCAAAACAATGTTTACCCCTCCCTAATAGATGTCTCACAATTCATTATTTCTAAAGTGTTTTCAGAAAAAAAACAAAAAAACAAACAACAACCATCACACCTACGAACCTCTGCCCAGGTCCAAGAACTCATATACTAACCCCAAAGCCTCAAATGTGGTGCTAAACCTAGGGGTATCTCCAGAGAAAAACACATTTTGAAGACCCCAAGGTGTACTACACCCCAAATTATAAATAATGTAAAAAGCTGGGGAATGCAATGCTTCAGGGTAAAAACTTATAGTTATAACTATAATATTCAAAGTACAAAAAAAAGTGTGTTGCCTGCACAGTGATGTTTTATCGACAAAACACACATTATGAGAAATGGACATAAATTCTAAACGTAAAAAAACAAACACAGAAATGCTTAATTTCTTGGAATAATTGCAATAATCAACAAATTCACAGTGAATCTGGATGACTTTTTGTTTGTTTAGTCTTTAGAATTGGGGTTAGTGTTAGGGTAAAATAAATGGGGTAACAAAAGTATATTAATATGTTAAAGAAATACTCCTCCCAAATTTCATATGTTACTTATGCTGTATAATTTGAAGTGATAACCGATGAAAAAGTTTAACTTTAACATGTTTTAATGCAGAATGTTCTAACAGACTATGAGATGAAATATTTTTGTCAGCCATAATTGCAAGCTACACGGGGCAATTAACATATAAAAAAATAATTTAAGCTGTGAAAATGTTACTGCACTTGTTACTGTTGCATAATAATATGGTAGGGGTGACAGTTAAACTGCACTTTCATTCTGTTGTTTGCCCAGTTGCCCTGGTTTACTATTTAAATGTATTGTCAATATTTCAATGTTTTTGTCAATAAAATATTAAATGTGTGCTTTTATGTTGCCAAACCTGAATGTCTTTAATTTCTGTCTTTGAAATAATAATTATAATATACTTTTACAAAAAAAAAGCTTTCGCCATCCTTTACTCACTTAACACTAATAATGGCAGTTATAGTTCATGATTCTGCCATCAGAAAAAAAAATCAGAAATATAGTTTAATGGAAAGATATCAAAGAGAAAGCTTCCTTTGTCAAAAAAAGAGTATAGCAGCATAACAGGTTTGCAAAGTTGCATATGAGCAAATCACAAGACTTGCAGAAAATATTCTTTAGATAGACAATACAAAATGAGAGTAGTTTGCAAAGCTAATTCTTGAATCACCAGGGGCCTCAAGTATAAACGGTGCGTACATACAAAAATGTTGCGCATGCCCATTTCCATGCTCTCATCGCAATGTATAAAAACTAAACTTGCCGTAAAGCCACGCACATTTTCACACTAGCTCAATCCCTGGCGTACGCAAGTTCTCTGCTCGGTTTCGCAAACTGGCAGCACCTAGCGTCAAAGCAGTGCTTTTGTTCCAGTGTGGTTTCCCTTTCTTTTTTAGATCCACATCCCTGACGTGGCTTTATCAAATACAATCAACCACATATTGTTTATTAGTTTAAGGTATCTGATTGTAATTAACCTGTAACAATATAATGGCTCACAGAATGGCCAAACTATTCCAAATACCATAGCTACTTTAGTGTTGTTACTCTCAAGTATTTATACCACTGTATCTGACTGTGGAATCACAGCCCTACAGCAGCTGATCGGAAAGGGAATTATCAGTATACAGCATCAAGCACAAACTGTTTCAGCCATGCGCACAGTCTTTTGAACTGCTCTCATATGACAAACGCTTCAGAGCCTTTCCTGTATAGACCTCGCGGTTCAGAAACAGTTTCATCCCAAGAACTATAAACGCACTCAATTAATCCATCAAGTGCTCCTTATAAAACTGTTTGTACTTATAAGTACAATTACCTCACTGTAAACTGAGCCACTTTATAAAGTGTGTATTTACATATGATGACAATGTTTATTACATTATACAGATGAAATGTTAACATAATTTAAATAATGTATATTGTTAAAAAAAAAGCATGTGAAGACACGGTGTTGCAGCGCTAGCAACGAGCTGGTGCCCTCTTCAGGGATTGTTCCTGCCTCGCACTGTATTCTTGCTGGGGCTGGCGCAACACTGGAGGGATAGATGGATTGAATAATTAAACATGTACTACGAAGATATTTCAATGTTCCTTAAAAGTTTTGAAGAATCAGCATTCTAAGCTTACAGATGGCTTAACATCTATTACACAGCTGATTGTGTGGCGATTGGGTACTTGGAGAAAGAAACGGAAGGGCAGTAATTGGGGTTAGTACGTTTGAGAGAGACAGTACTGCTGCAATACTTTATTTCATTGAAGGTCGCGCACGACACAGCAAGCATCTTGTGGGAGGCAGGAACATTCTGTGGATGGGGCGCCAGCTCATCACTATCACTGCACCATGTTCCCATGTTAACATACTTTAACTACTATCATGAAAATGATATCAAGTATACATCTCAGTATCTAAATTATTCAGAGAGCTGTAATATCACGAATATAATGGATTCTGTGTCCTGTCGGAGAAAGAGAAAGCCTGTTTAAGAAGCACATAGTGATTCACACACATACAGCACATAGAAGAACACATACAAAACAAAGCATTTAATGTGCTACTTTAGTTAAAATGGTATTTGAGAAACTAGTAAATTAAAAGAATGAAGTTAATGATGTTCTACTTTAATGATAAAATAAACTACGTGATTAAAGTGGAAATTTCTAGATTAAAGTTGATATTTTAAGCTTTTTTTCCCCACTGTGTCCCTATTTTTTTTCTTTTCTCTTTACCCTAAGCTTCCATATGACACTCAGATAGTGGGCTATGACTCGTCTTTTCACAGCGACTTTGATATCTGACAACTTCTTATTTATTTCAGGCACTGTGCGACTTTCTGAACTTGAACTTTCAAGTTTCTCTGACACTCTATATCACTCGATCAACTTCCTTTTGTTGTTTATACCACTGTTTAAACCAACAAACAGTAAGTTTTTCCTTGCCTATACTTGGTATTTGCTGAAATTCTTCTTTTTCCCCTGTACTTATACCATTGTCTTTTCACAGAACGCTGAGCTTAAGGGCTGTTTATATTGATTTGCATATTCAAAGAGGCGAAATTCTGGGAGGAGTGGGGGAGTGGCAGCAGGCGCGTGCACGTGCATTACTTTTCATGCTGAACAGGATTTATATAGCGGAAAAATGTGGAAGTTGGCGTAAGCACAGATTTATGCATCTGGATTTTTTTGTGCATACGCACATTTCCACTTTTGTCCATACGTGATGTTTTAGTGTGAATTCTATGCACAGCGTTATGCATGAGGCCACAGAGCTCCATAAGAACCGTGAAGCACAGTGGTGTATGCATAATTATTTGTGGTGGTTTTGTAGGGGTTAAAACTTCTCCCCTAGCATTTATTGAGGAAATTTTAAATAACAGAGTAATCGAAAGGAAAATGTGAGGACCCCCAATCAACACCTAAAGCTTGAGCAAAATCAGATATTAGTAAATTTACAAATAAACAACTGAAATATAAGAATCAAGATATTAGAATGGCCAAGACCTCAAGCTCATTGAAATCTCTGGTGAGGCCATAAGTGCTATAAGAAGGATTGAGCCAAAAGCCCTTCAATGCAAAGTAAGAAGCAGATAAGCTCACACTGAAAATGATTACTCCAGTCCATTGCTTCTTAATATGTGGCTATGAACTCTTGGATCATGTGGTGTACATCACTTTTACGACTTGATGACAAAGTGATTTATAAAGGTGGAAAGCAAAATGCCATAAACGCAGTTGCGAGAGCATAATGAGCTAAGAGACAAGAGTTTGAAAGTAAGCTGTAGAGTGTAGAAGTAGAGGGAATTGTATTCAGGATTGCAATACAGATGGCAAAACAGGGAAAAGATGAAGTAGGTGTAAATTACTTTACAAATAATGAAGTGGAACATTTTGATTGGTAGTAATGGGATTAGGGATACCTGGAAGAAGTACACGAAGAAACTGCTGAATGAGGAGAACAAAAGGATAATGATGTTAAAGATGTTAATTTCAAGAACATAGAAAGTCTGAGCTCCTTTGAAAGAGTAGGTTGAAAAAACACAGACAAAGATAAAGACTAGTTAAGCACTGGGCCCAACAGGAAAGGCTTTAGAAAAATTAAAGGTAGCAGAAAGTCCTGCAGTTGAATGGTTGACAGATTGTGTGTGAAGGGTTAATTGGAAAAGGAATGGGTGATCCATTGGAGTGAAGGTCATATTGAGTAATCAAGATTTCTGATCAGGTAATGAAGGTGATTGAGACAGTCCTAGAAAAAAAGAAATGGGGAAACTTCATGAAATGTAGTTTACTGTCATGCCTGGAAAGGGAACAAAATATGTATCTTTGTTGTTTGGCAAATATAAGAAAATTGCCCAAGAATGCCCAGAAAAGTGGATAGTGTAGGAAAGAGATTTGGGAGCAACCAGCTAAAAACAGTTAGAAAATGACTGTTAAGCTGTGAATGAATGAATGGTGGTGAAGGTCTATGGAATCTTCTGTCTAACTTCTGGAATCTATACGGTAAGTACAAATAGGTCAGTTCTCGTAGACCAATTATTACAGCAGGTCTTAAATGCAAGAGAGAATAAAATAGGGAAAAAACAGAGGAAACAGTTGGTTTCCACATGCAATTTGAATGATATAACATTGTGTCCCAAAAAGGCATTAGTAAACTATTTCATAGATTAGCATTTACTAGGGTAAATTAATATTCAGCAAGAGTTAATTTCACTGTGGAAGTCAACCTTAAATTATCCTTGATGGGCTTCTAGAGAAATACAATTGCATAACATGTGTTGGTGACACTTATTTCTTAAATAAATAAAACTTACCATGTTCTAATAGACATTTATTAGCTTTACCAATTTTTTTACATTAATCTCTCACTGCATTTAATTATGCTACAAATAATTCTACAATTTGCAATTTACTTATCTGTTTTAAAATGGTAATGGATTAAAACTTTAGAGCTGTAATTTTCAGGATAGAATAATTTGGTGAATTAAACAAGCAGATATTTGCTTTAATAGTAAAAAGATGTTTCATACAAAATGGGATTTTAGAATTCCACTGACATTTTAAAGCATATTTAGATTATAGTTTTAAACCCCTTTTTTATTTTATCCAGAAAATATAACCAGTATCCTGTAATATTAAAAATTCAAAGACATCTCTTTTTTAATCTTTCATTAATAATGCATATAATGATAGACTTATATTTCACTTGTTTGAAAACTGTTAGATTGCTCTATGAAATAGACATATATAGTTCAAGAATGAAAATCAATGATAGAGTACTTAAAGATATATCCATTGTATAACTTAAAGACATAATTTCAGATAATGTAATAATATTCTTAACGATCAGTAACATATACATATAGTTAAGGCTTTTTTATATGAAAGATATCTTTCTAAAGGAATTACTCAGAATACTGTGAGTGTTTATGTTTCTAAATTGGAACACTTCATTTTTCAACTGGCAAGGGTACTGTGACACAGTAGCTGGCACAGCTGCAGAATCCTGTATATACTGTTAATTCTGACTTTCCACAGTCTGAATAGAGTTTACAAGTTTTTCAAAGCCTGTGATGTTTTTTTCTGGGCACTCTGGGAGGTTCTAGTGCATCTCAAAGAAGCACATGTTAGGTTAATAGGCAACTCTAATTTAGCCCTATATAAGTGAAAGTGATTATGAGCATAAGTGTGACCTGTGATACCGCAGCTTCCAAGTCATTATTATGTCTTGCCTTGTGCCAGATGATGCAGGGATAGGCTGTGAAATGCGTGACTGTTAACTTGAATCACCATCACTAGAGGATGGATGGATGGACTTCTTTCAGTTGTTCACAGCAGTATAGTCTAGTCCGTAAACCTAGGGTAGATATTGCAAGAAAGTACAAATGACTAATTACATATCTAAAATTGTAAAAATGTTATGGAATATATGGAAATATGATAAAAGTGTTGGCAAAGAGAATGTTACAATGTCAAAGTTTCACTTATTCAACATGAATCAAGAGAAATGATTTTATTCGGAAAATGCTTGCTATAAAACCACATGCTGATGAAAGTGGTCTCAGCCATCTTGAGTGATGGAAAACAACAAAAGAGCACCAAAAAAGCAAAACATAAGAAATAAGAAACTGTGAATTTCCTTTCTTTATCATTCTCTTGTATGATTGAAATAATAAACATACCTTTACTTTTTACTTTCTGACTTCTTGGTATCAACCTAGTTATCCTGTTTTTGGTAATATTTAACTAAGGCCACTATCACATATTTCTGAGGCAATAGATCCTTAATTTCCTTTCATATACTTTCTTAAGCATCACATATAGAAGTTATTACAATATTTAAATTTGATTAGAAATTGTGTTCTATTCAATTGGATACAAAACCGGGTAAGCAAGAGAAACTAGCAAGACAATTTAAGCAGTGTTTATTTTTGAGCGAAAGATGCACCAGATGGATGAGAAGTTATATTGTATGCAGTTATAGCTGTCTTTCTGAAATAATGTGCCTTCCTGTCCAGACACTATCTATGTTGTTATGCTGTGATTTTTTACTGTGCTGAATTGTTTTTCAACAGTCACTTACCATGTGACATCTGCTTTCTATTTGTCATCTGTATAAAATTAACGTTTGATTTGAGTTTTGTTTTGGCATAACATTTTTAGCATTCTTAACATTCCCATTATTGTTTCTATTATCCTGAGTTTTTTTCTTTTGTTCAAAAGTTTGAAATTTACAAAAATTCCTTCTTGTGCAGAAAAAAAACAGAATCCAAATTTGGTGAAAGAAAATCCTGTGCTGAGACAAGTAATATGGAAACTCATGAGTATCCTGGAGCAATATACCACGGAAGACCAGATCAGAAAAGAAAATTATTTCTCATAGCCAAAGATTCATGTTCCTAAATGTCTTAGATTAAGTTTATTACTGTACACAAGAAGATGATCAGAGAAAAATAAAGTGAGAGAGAGAAAATTATTAAGGAATGAAAGCAAAGAGAGTAGGCTAATATTAGAGTCAAGGAGCTCTACCTTCTAGTTTCTAGTTTACTCTGATTAGAGCTGTTGATTAGCTCTGAACATTGCATCTCTATTAGTTTTTTGTATAAAGTATGAACAGCTATGACTTACTAATCCTCTTTTATTCTGTTTCCCTTCTGAAGTATTCTACTAGTGGGAAAGGTATATGAGATACTGAAATACTTACAAAGGATGAAAAGATTTTGTTGATGGCCCAGCACAAAAGTATACTGTGGAAACCCCAGGAGAGGTGGGGTGGCCTGCTTGCCTAGGTGTCCAGAAGTATAACTGGGTCTGATTTTTGCCTTTTTTATCTTTGTCTGCTATAAATGATGTTGGACTCTTCAGATGTTTTTTTTTTATTTTCACCAAGGATGGTGATGAATGGAATTTTTTGTTTTTCTCTCCTCCATTGTCATTTGGCCATAGTTAAATGATAATGTTCATAGACAGATGTTGTTAGGTTCCATTATGTTATTCAGCTTGGAACCACTTTATTTTACTGTGTCTTTAAACAAATTTGTATATTTATGTGTGTACATTACGTAATTTGTAAAGAGGTGTATTTCACCTGTGAACTTGTTACAGTTGTTATATTTTGAAAATACTGTACAGTAAATAAAAATCCATTAAAAGATTTAGCGAACTTTAATAAGTTACTCTTGTTCACCTGCTTTTTAAACTTTACTTCTCACCAGAATCTTTGTTCTTTTTTTTGTTAGAGAAGCAGCTAAATGAAAAATGGCATGTCATGCCCATTTATAAAGACATCTGTGCTCATTTTAAAATGCTATTCCCAACAGTACAAGTATTACAGAGAGTGATGGTGTCCGTTTTTTCAATTTCAATTGGAGTTATAACAAGGAAATACTGTCATAGGTGCAAAATTACAATTTCTCATTTATTGTTTATTAAAACAAAATTAGGGTACAGAACCTATTGTCATTGATGATATTAGATAGCCAAACAAGCTTGATGGATTAAATGATCTTTTTTCATTTGCCAAAATACTTGTGATCTTTTTATGTACAAAATAAACAGACAACAAATAATTCAATCTATAACTAAACAAATACAATATGACTGCCTTTTTAAAATTCATGGTAACCTCTCAATTCTTATATTATATAGAGACCAGGTTTATTTTATATATATATTCTAATTATTTGAAGACATATTCTTATTTATTGTGTAAGTTATAGCTTTACATAATGCCAGTAACGTATACATAATTATACAAATATAGAAGAAGCATGCCATTTGAAATGACCGAAGAAGAAGAAGAAGAAGAGGGGGAAGACATGTCCAGAGGCAGGAGGAGAGGAGGAAAGTAAAGAGAGTGGAACTGAGGGTAGGAACTTTGAATGTTGGCAGTATGACTAGTAAGGAGAGAGACTTAGCCAATATGATGGAGAGAAGGAAGGTTGCTATATTGTGCATGCAAGAGACTAAATGGAAGGGGAGTAAGGCCAAGTGGATTGGAGGTGGATTCAAATCGTTCTGTCATGGTGTGGATGGGAGGAGAAATTGGGTAGGAGTTATTCTGAAAAAACAGTATGTCCAGAGTGTTTTGGAGGTGAAAAGAGTGTCAGGCAGTGTAATGATTATGAAGCTGGAAATTTGAGGTGTGATGATGAAGTTGTTAGTGCATATGCACCACAAGTTGGGTGTGCAATGGGCGAGAAAGAAGATTTTTGGAGTGAGTTGGATGAAATGATGAACAGTGTACCCAAGGGACAGAAAATAGTGATTGGAGCCGATTTCAATGGGCATGCTGGTGAAGAGAACAGTGGAGACGAGGAGGCGATGGGTAGGTATGGTATCAAGGAGAGGAATGAAGAAGGTCAGAGGATAGTGGATTTTGCCAAAAGGATGGACATGGCTGTGGCGAATATGTATTTTAAGAAGAGGGAGGAACATAGGGTTACGTACAACAGTGGAGGGAGATGCACACAGGTAGATTACATCCTATGCAGAAGAGTTGATCTGAAGGAGATTGAAGACTGCAAAGTGGTGGCAGGGGAAAGTGTAGCAGCATAGAATGGTGGTCTGCAGGATGGCATTGGAGATCAAGAAGAGGAAGAGAGTGAGGGCAGAGCCAAGGATCAAATGGTGGAAGTTGAAAAAGGAAGACTGCAAGGTTGAGTTTAGGGAGGAGGTGAGACAGGCACTGGGTGGCAGTGAAGAGTTACCAGACAGCTGGGAAACTACAGCAGATGTAGTTTGGGTGACAACAAGAAGGGTGCTTGGCGTGACATCTGGAAAGAGGAAGGAGGAAAAGGAAACCTGGTGGTGGAATGAGGAAATACAGGAGAGTGTACAGAGGAAGAGGATGGCAAAGAAGAAATGGGATAGTCGGAGAGATGCAGAAAGTAGACAAGAGTACAAGGAGATAAGGCACAAGGTGAAGAGAGAGGTGGCAAAGGGTAAAGAAAAGGCGTATGATGAGTTGTATGAGAGGCTGGACACTAAGGAGGGAAAAAAGGACCTGTACCGATTGGCTAGACAGAGGGACCGAGCTGGGAAAGATGTGCAGCAGGTTAAGGTGATAAAGGATAAAGATGGAAACATACTCACAAGCAAGGAGAGTGTGTTGAGCAGATGAAAAGAGTGCTTTGAGAGGCTGATGAATGAAAAGAACAAGAGGGAGAAAAGAGGTTGGATGATGTAGAGATAGTGAGTCAGGAAGTGCAACGGATTAGCAAGGAGGAAGTAAGGACAGCTATGAAGAGGATGAAAAATGGAAAGGCCGTTGTTCCAGATGACATACCTGTGGAAGCATGGAGGTGTCTAGGAGAGATGGCAGTGGAGTTATTAACCAGATTGTGTAATGGAATCTTGGAAAGTGAGGGGATGCCTGAGGAGTGAAGATGTGTACTGGTGCCAATATTTAAGAATAAGGGGGATGTGCAGGACTGCAGGAACTACAGGGGAATAAAATTGATAAGCCACAGCATGAAGTTATGGGAAAGAGTAGTAATAGCTAGGTTAAGAAGTGTGGTGATGATTAGTGAGCAGCAGAATGGTTTTAATGCCAAGAAAGAGCACCACAGATGCAACGTTTGCTCTGAGGATGTTGATGGAGAAGTTTAGAGAAGGCCAGAAGGAGTTGCATTGCGTCTTTGTGGACCTGGAGAAAGCATATGACAGGGTGCCTTAAGAGCTGTGGTATTGTATGAGGAAGTTGGGAGTGGCAGAGAAGTTCGTAAGAGTTGTACAGGATATGTACGAGGGAAGTGTGACAGTGGTGAGGTCTGCGGTAGGAGTGACGGATGCATTCAAATAGGAGGTGGGATTACATCTGGGATCGGCTCTGAGCCCCTACTTATTTGCAATGGTGATGGAAAGGTTGACAGACGAGATTAGACAGGAGTCCCCCTGGACTATGATGTTTGCTGATGACATTGTAGTGATAGTAGAGAGCAGGTTGAGGAGACCCTGGAGAGGTGGAGATATGCTCTAGAAAGGAGAGGAATGAAGGTCAGTAGGAATAAGACAGAATACATGTGTGTAAATGAGAGGGAGGTCAGTGGAATGGTGAGGATCCAGGGAGTAGAGTTGGCGAAGGTGGGTGAGTTTAAATACTTGGGATCAACAGTACAGAGTAATGGGGATTGTGGAAGAGAGGTTAAAAAGAGAGTGCAGGCAGGGTGGAATGGGTGGAGAAGAGTGTCAGGAGTGATTTATGATAGACGGGTATCAGCAAGAGTGAAAGGGAAGGTCTACAGGGTGGTAGTGAGTCTGAATTAGAAGGCAGCAGGCAACACTCAGTGAAGGTGGAGAAGGAGGAAGAATTGCTTTATGATGATTGTGATTGTATTGGTGGCTGATTACTGGTAAAGAGAAGTGCCATGTGGAATAAAATCCATTATTTTATTCATAAATTGTGTGTTGTATTGCTGTGTTTGTTTTTTAGGTCTCTCTGGTGCCCCCTTGTAGTCATTTATATACAGTATATGCATGTATCAGAGAACACTGTTGCCATGAATCTTTAGGTAGGCAATACGTGTCAAGTAGCATCCACATAAATTCCAAGGTTTACCAGAAGAACACTGTTCAGAGCAACACACCGTGTCCACTGGTTTGCTTTCATCCCATAGTGCATCCTCCTGTCACCTCTTTCCCAGGTAAATGTTGTACACAAACCTGGTCATCCACATGATCTAAAAGAAAGCGTGATTCATCAGACCAGGACACCTTCTTCCATTGCTACATTGTCCAGTTATCATGCAAACGACAGGAGCCGGCATGGGCACTCTGTCTGGTGTGTAGTTATGCAATCCCTATATGCAGTAAGCGGTGGTGCAGTGTGTATTCTGACACCTTCTTCTTGTGGCTAGCATTAAGTTTTTCAGCAATTTGTGCTACAGTAGTTCTTCTGTGTGTGACCCGACATTTGTGCAATAGACATATGAGCGCAAAATAGCGCCAATTAAAACGCTGCCTCAAAATCCCGCCGACAAAATCACGAAAGATTCATTAAACATGAATTACTAGTTTAAAGCATATATAATAATGTTTATTTTAGAATTCAATATTATGAGACGCGGCATGCCAACAACACGGCACACAGATAGTCCTTAAGATCACGCCCTGCATATGTAGGAAGAATTGCTGCAAGACGTCTTGATAGTTGAGCGTATTTAGACTTGCTGGCTGCCTGACTGCTGGTAATTCCGCTTTGTATACGATGCATTATGCCAACCCTCAACTGAGTTATTTGTTCGTGGTATGCCATCAACAGTTATAACAGTTATAACCTAGCTCATAATGTGTACATAATGTGCACATACACATCCCACTCTCTTGGCCTCTCTCGCGATTTTGTCAGCGTGCATTTGTTGATAACCAGTTAGCCGGTTTGTCAGTGCTCATTTGTCCATCGCGGTTTTGTCAAGGCTCATTTGTCTATTACGCTTTTGTCGGTGAACCCTTCTGTGAGATCTTAGTAGAGGAGCCTTGGGCACATATGATCCTGTTGCCGTTTCACTGGTTGTACTTTCTTGGACCTCTTTGATAGGTACTGACAACTGCTCTGTCCCAGACTTCTGCCATCACAATCTGACCCTTTTCAAAGTTGCTCATATTCTTACAGTTGTCCATTTGTCCTGCATTCAACCCACCACCTTAAAGAACTGGCTGTTCACTTGGTGCCTAATATATCCTAACCCTTGACATGTGCTACCGTAATGAGATAATCAATGTTATTCACCTTACCTTTAGTGGTTTTAATGTATATACATATAGTGGAACTTTGGGTCACAAACGTCTTTGAACACATACAAATCGGGTTATGACCAAAAAGTTTGCCAAACTTTTGCATCTGTTCACGACCACACACTCGGGTGATCAACAAGCCAGTTTCCCTTTCCGGTTCGTACACGCCGATTATTTCCGCATGTTTTCAGTCTCTCCCAGTGCATTCGCTGTAAAGGCAGGAAGCAGGAGAAGAAAGCCAGTGCAGGAGAGAGAGAGAGAGAGAGAGAGAGAGAGTGAGTGAGCGAGCATGAGAGAGAAAGAGAGAGAGAGCGAGAGCGAGTGCGCGTGATAGAGAGCGAGGCTCACGTGCAGCTGAGCAGGTAGCCTGGGTGTTTGTCTCAGTGTTATTCAATGTTTTTACATTTAGTTTACTATTACACTGTACATTCTATGGTATGATTAACTATTTTTCTTTTTAAAAATCTTTAAAGAAAATATATTTACATACAGTTCTTATGGTCTGGAATGGATTAATTGTATTTACATACAATCCCATGGGGGAAATTACTTCGGGTCATGACCAAATCGGGTTACGACCAGAGTTTTGGAACGAATTATGGTCATGACCCGAGGTTCCACTGTATGCATGAAATATATATATATATATATATATATATATATATATATATATATATAGGGTGGCACAGTGGCACAGTGGGTAGCGCCGCTTACTCACAGATCTCTGTGTGCATGTTCTCCCCGTGTCTACGTGGGTTTCCTCTGGGTGCTCCGGTTTCCTCCCACAGTCCAAAGACATGCAGGTCAGGTGCATTGGCGATCCTAAATTATCCTTAGTGTGTGCTTGGTGTGTGGGTTTGTGTGTGTGTGCACATTGCGGTGGGCTGGCACCCTGCCCGACTTGGTTTCCTGCCTTGTGCCCTGTGTTGGCTGGAATTGGCTCCAGCAGACCCCCATGACCTTGTAATTAAGATATAGCGGGATGGATAATGGATGGATGGATATATTTAATTGTGTTTGTTTATAATACTTATCTGTAATGTTGCCACTCCTGAAATCACCTGTGCCCCTCAAAAGTTCCTTGCAGCGCACCTTAATAAAGGGAAATCTTGATTCTGATGTTAAGATTACTTATCAACCAATTTCAAAGTTTTCACCAAAGTTTTTCAAATGGTATACTAAATCAGTATTCATGAAAATGACTGGTTAGCAATGAAACAGCTTCTTTGCTAGAAGAGTAAACAATTTGCTCATAAAAGTGGATCAGGGCATTTCTTCCTTTTGATTATTACTTCATTTCAATCCTGCATTTCCTACAGTGGAACATTCTTTTTTGCTCAGCAGGTTACAGCAAATAGTTTCTTACTGAAATGAGACATCTAGTGTTCTTTAGGCAATTTCTCTTCTCACTCTGATTTAACATTTCATTGAGGATTCACTGCTAGCCCATTTACTTTTTAAAATGTGCAATGTATGTTCACAGATTTGCACAGGGGTTAAATTATTAGATGGTGATTTTTATTTTTATTACCATTAAATATACCTTTCTGTTTAATAACCTATAACATTAACAATCACATATTTATCAAGTTTTGTTATTGAAATAAGTAATTGAATGAATAGCAGTTTTCTACAGTTAAATCCAGGTAGATCACAAATTTTTTCAGCAGGTTGCCCAAATCGAAAAATATTTCACTTTCTTCTATTAATGTTTACAGCATTACACTGAATATTACAGCTAGATTAAGGAAGTTAAGACTCTCTACAGACCTCTAGTTAGAATTTTAATTACATTATTAACAGTAATTTTTTACATTTATGGAAGTAGCTTGATTAAGTCACTTCCTTCTAAGGTAACAAATTTGTTTCTTCATACTTCTCCAAGTACTAAAAACTAGTGTTTACATTCTTATACTTTAAGAAAGTTTCAGAAAATTCAGAAAACACAGCTCCTGAAAGTGACGATACCTAAACTCAATGATCACATGCCAATGCATTGTAGTTCAATTTTTAAACAGCACTTTTGACGTTTAAAGCATTTTATAATCTCTGGTGTTCTGTGCCAGCACATACTTTCTTATAATCTTGGGTCTTCAGTTTTCACAAAATAGATTTTTCAAGGTCAATAATATAAACATTTTGGCATGAGAGCCTACTGTGTATATGTCCGTTAGTTTGGAATGCTCTTTTAAATCCTGTCTACTGGAGTCTTTCCTTTTTAAATATTTTTTGGTAAATAGGCTTTTTATCTGCCTAAGTGAAATTGAATGTTGTTTATTAGCTATCATCTATGAAGGAGGAGTGAAAGCTTCAGATTCTTCAAAAATTTCTATCTCCAGTTTTCAATGTATCTCGATGTTTTAGGGTCCCCTGATACCGAACAAGGTTATTATAGTTAAAGAAAACTAAAATCAAAACTGAAACTGTTATTAAAAAACATTTTCGAAAACTGAATTAAAATAACAAAACTGAAATGAAAAACTAAAACTAAACAAAACTATTAAAGTAGCTGTAAGGCTAACTGAAATAAAATAAATTAATTAAAATACTTTTAGTTTTCGTTTTTGAATGAATATTCTTGCCATTAGTCCTTAACCCTTGTAACTTTGAACTCAAAGAGAAAGTCATCCACTATAAGCTGCCTGCAAATATTCATCCAGTGAACAGCAGCTGGTGACGGAGGGTGGGTGTTCACACAGCATTTGCAGTGGCAAAGCAAGCTGAATATGGGCACATAAAGCATGTGAAATAGAAAGTGATTTACATGCTGCCTTTCTTTGCACTTCTCGTATATCAAGATGTAATTCAAACACATGAAATTGAAACGTGCTGATCAACAAAACCTTTACCATATGGACAGAAAAATCACGAGTGAGGAACGTTTCAGTTTATTTCTCAGGTGTCTGCTTTTTGTTGACAGTAATTCACCTGCCACTTTGCACAGGAGAAATCTATTTTACTTTCTCGTATATGAAGTGTAGAGAAAGTACAGTAATCATTAAAAAATTTGACCTTGAGATTTTGATGAATTTTGACAATTTAGACCTCCCTGAGTCCAAAAATACCGTATTTCGGAAATATGTCTGTGTGTTAAACATGGTAAATCAAAAATGCAATGAGATAGATTGATGAAATTTGGCATGTGGTTCTTACACCAAAATTGTTGATCTGTATTAACTTTTGGGCCAAATCTCTAAACTGGAAGTGGTTCTTTACCTGAACATTAACTCGATTTATTTTTTTATTCATGCAGCTGCAGTGTCAGATTTATTAAACTTTACTTTTATAATAATTGTTCAATATGTTATTAATTTGATTTGTTATTCTTTAATGTACATAATATAAAAATATAATCATTGTCTTGAGATTTACTCCACAAATATCCATCCCCATATTCAAGTATGCAAGAAAGTCTAGGGGAGGCCACTCATGGTTTTTGAAAATAGAACAACACTGATCAAGAGACTGACAAGTTCATCATACAAGATCAGTATATTGTTACTGACCAATCACTTTTGCTTTAAAAACATCATTTAACAAAACAATTCCTGAGTTGGCAATGTCTCTACTGAACTACAGGTAGGTAGTTGGAGAGAGTCTGCCAAGTGATGAAAAACTAGACATGTTTTTGTATTTATTCTATATTTATGCATTTATCTTTTTTAGTCCATATTCATAGCTCAAAATACCTGATATTGTGAAAATAATCCAGTAGGTGAATTATACTTTAAAATATTTGTCCCCCTTTTTTCAATGTTTCTCTCTCTCTCTCTCTCAAAAATAATCATATTTTTTTTGTTCTTAATATCAGACATATCATACATATTGCATGCCAGGGATTTTTCCTGCCCTGCATCCAAACCTGCTGGGGTAGGTGCCAGGTTTCCTGCAATCCTACTCTGGATAAACAGGTTTAGATATTGTATATATTGTTCTTAATTTCAGGTGGTGTCTCTGTTGTTTTGTGCCCATCCATACACCTATTACTTGCTCTTACTCTGCTCCTTAAGGGTTTACCATTCTTATACATTGGCTATTCAAGTCACACCACCCCTAACCTTCACACTGATTCAGGTCTAAGAGTTCTAAGTTCTTCCTAAGCCCCCATGATTTTCATGATAACAACCTGTCACAACATAATCTGTTTTCTGATTTTTGATGTCTTTTCAGGCCTGCAGGTGGCAAAATTCTGTCTGTAAATTTTATGTGCCTGAGATGGAATCAGAGATTAACATGGCTGTTAGAAAATAAAGGCCAGTATGGGAGATTTTTGAATGCAATATTGAAGGCATTGGTTCTGGGCAACTGGGCGATAGTCAACTCAACGAAAAGACAACTCGGCAAAGAATCAACTTGGTGAAACGCAACTTGGCGAGCATCCTTTACCAGTCAGGTAATAGTTAGGTTCAAAGAGATTTTTTAATTATATTTAAATGACAATGTGATTTAAAATGTTGAAAACAAATGTATATAATTGACGAATGAACTTTATATTGCAGATGGAACAAACTCTATCTTACATTATCTTCTGCAGCCAAAATTGCTGATCCTTTATATAAATTGTATTGATTGTAATCATATGATTACGTTATTTAGAATACAAAAGGTGACTTGCAAGTACGGCTTAAGGAATATCTTTACTCTTAACGTATTGGGACACTCATAAAGCAGGTGATTCTGTGGATTTTCCGGCACACCACATTGTCATTGTGGTAAAGGATGTCGCCGAGTTGTCTTTTTGTCGAATTGTCTTTCGCCGTGTTGTCTGTCGCCGTGTTGTCTTTTCGCCGAGTTGTCTGTCGCCCAGTTGCCCCTGAAAGGAAGGCATTCATTATAATTAGACATTTTGAGAAAAAAAAACATCAAACCTTAAAATTCACCTAAATTTAATTATAAATTGGCACATTCTGGGCAATAAAAAGGAAAAGATAAAAAGTCCTAACAGTCAGCACTGATTTGTTCATCACAAATGACAAAATATTTAAAAAATTATAAAATTGTGTAAAATTGTTCATATTCAGAATCTGGTTTTAATTATGCTTGTTTTTATGAGACAAAAACAAAACTAGATAGTAAACCATTTAGTGTAGTAAGCCTTCATTAATATTAAACTTGTATCCAAATCCGTTAAGTATACAGTTCTGTCTGATTGTGGCAGAAAACTAAACTCCATAGGACCTCCATGCCAAAATTACAAAAAATAAAACTGAAACTAATAGATATAAAAATAAAATAGAAATGTCTTTGTGAAATAAAAACTAAAATTACACGATAAAGGAAAACTAAAACTAAACTGAATTTCCAAGTATGATCAGAAAAAAGGTGTTGGCCATCATTAGTGATTCACTCTTTGAGACGATTTATGAATGTACGTATGACTTGCTCGGTAATTTCAAAGGGGATAGTGATGATTTTGTGGTGAATAGAGTCCTTGAGGGTTTCAAGGTTTTGAAGTCTGTGTGTGTATACCTTCAACTTGAGATAGCTCCACAAGAAGAAATTGCAGAGTGAGATCAGGCAAATGTGAAGGTCATCCAACATCGCCACGCAGGGAGATCAGCTTCTCTGAAATCATCTCCCACAAAAATTGCATGAATCTCCACACCGTATTACCTGTTGCTCCATTCTGTTGAAACCAGGCATCCATCACTTCCACTTCTTTCAGTTGGGGCAGCAAAAAGTTCTCTAGAATTTCAAAGTAACGTTCTGAAGTGACAATAACTGTTGCTCCCCCCTCCTCAAAAACGTAAGGGCCTACAATACCAAATTCTGCAAAGGCACACCAAACTGTAACACATTCACTGTGCAGGGGTCTCTGATGAAGTTCACGAGGGTTGGGTTTCAGTCCAATAGCTAAAGTTTTGCTTATTTACACAACCATTCAAATGGAAATGTGACTCGTCGTTGCACATGCCAATGGCATCTCGATGACCTGTTTGCAGAATGTTCGTGCACAACTCTCTACAGCTCTCCCAGTCTCTATCAGTGAGTTCCTGCACTACCATCATTTTGTATGGATGGAAATTAAGGTCCTCATGCAAAATCCTCCTCAAAGACATGTTGGAAATGTCTAAGGCAGAAGCATGTTTGCACGTTGAACTTCTAGGATACAGCAAAATTGATGCCCTTACAACTTGGATGTTTTCAGGTGTTTGTACAGTCCAAGAACGGCCTGGAGATTTTCTGTTCAATGTTGTACCCATCTGTCTAAATTTAGCCACCCACTGAAGAATTGTTTTCTGATTTGGGATGTCACCATTAAGAGGAATTCTGAAGTGCATTCAGAAGGCATGTTGCTTAGTGATGATGAATGTGCTGCTTTTGAAGAACGCTTTGATCACGAAAGCACGGTGTGCAATGGACCAAGACATGTTGCCGGCTGTAAACTACAAGGGATCGCCTATCAAAGGACCCCCACTAGAACACACTCGCCTGCCTCTACCTCGTGCAATGACTTTGAGAAATGTGGTACTTCATTTTGGCTCACCCTGTATGTTTTAAAAAAATGTGGGGAATAAAGCAGTAACAGTAGAATATCAATCTGTAACCATCTCACAGCTGTACATGAATGCATAATATTATTGTATTTATAAGGGGTGATTGTGTTTTGGCAGTTAAGAAAACACAAAGTCGCCCCACAACTTCTCAGCCCAGATGCCACCACCCATCTTTTTCCAAAAAACAATCTTCTGGCAATGAGTGTTTAAGAGCAGCAGATAACGAGTAGATGCAAATTTCTTTCAGGGATTATATTAAAAACAAAAAAGTCTTTCCTTTCCCAAAAACTGAAAATAGAATCAAATACATGAGGAAGCCTTTTGCAAGGTTAATTACTTTTTGTCTTGCCATCTTCTAATGCCACGAGTGCTGCTCCCTGCCTGTACTGTGTAGTGTTCTACAACCAGCACACACTACAAAGTTTAAAAGCAAAAGTCACTCTTCAGCCACTCTCAAACACTAAGGTACTTTTGTTCCTGAGAAGGTGAAGAAAAGAATAAAAACCTTCTGAAGATAAAAAAAAAAGTGTAAAAAAGCGGCAACCAAAAACAAGGTCTTTAAGAGCAAAGTTTGTAATTTAACTTCTAAATAGAAACAATATAAAAAGCTCAGCATGACTCAGCAGGCACTATATCTACTTCTGTAAGCAAACATGACGTCGGCACATTACATCTCAGGTAGGTAAAATGTCTTTCTCAGTGTCACACGGTAGATCAAATACTGTTGGCTGGAATTGAACTGGTAAACTTTTCATTAACTGGATACACATAGAAATAGTGCTAAAATCAAGTAGCAGTTATATATATTAAAACATTTAATGTAGTCTATTTTTAAAGAATAAAGTCTTACCCAAAAGAATATAATTTTGAAGAGTTAAAGGATTTTCTTGATGAAAAATTGCTGATTGAAGCCATCAAGATCTCAGATAAAGACACTTCATTTTTTCCTTCTGGGAACAGTGCTCAAAGATCAAGGTAGTTTAAATAAAAAAAGAATATTCATGTGTTTTTCTTCACAGGATTTTAACTGTGCTCTTCCAGTAGCACATTTATGTTTTTTTAGATTAAATATTTTTTTATGTTGTGGTTGGCAAATTGTCTCAGTGTTTGGTGTCATTGACTTTATATAACTAAGGGTACAAACCCTGACCCAGCATCTGTGAAGTTTTAGTGTTTTCCCAGAATTTGTAAGAATTTCCTTAGAGCACATCTTTTGTGTCTCTTTTCTAGATCTTCTAATTGATAAACTGTATAATCTAAACAATGCCTCTTCCTTCTGAGCTTGGATAAAGGGTTTCCACACTGGCTTCCCATAAACTGTTAGAAATGTCCCCCACAACTCCTCATCCCTCACAAATAGCACCGGCTCCCCTCAGAGCTATGTACTGAGCTCACTTCTCTATGCACGTATTAGTACATCTAATTACTTCCGTAGCACTATCATCAAATTCGCTGATGACTCCACAGTGGTACGTCTCATAAGCAGTGATGATGATTCAGCATACAGGGACAAGGTACAGAGGCTATCGGTGAGGTGCTCCAGGAACAATCTCTCACTCAAAACCCACACAACTATAGAGAGGCACAGAACACAACCAGCTCCTCTATACATCAACTGGGATCAGGTGGAGAGGGTCACAGATTTCTGAGGACCTGTCCTGGACAGTAAACACTATGGGGGTTTTCTGCATTTCCTGAGACTTTTCCGGAAAGTGGAAATAAAGGAGTAGATGCTGTTGACTTTCTACTGCTCGACCATCGAGAGTGTTTTACCATACTGCATTTTAGCATGATATGCTGGATGTATAGCACCAGACAGGAAAGCTCTGCAGAGCGTAATATCCATGGCAGAAAAAATCACTGGCTGCTCTCTACCCTCCCTGGATGATATCTCCAGTGTTCAGTGCCTCCACAGAGCCAGGAAATTCATTAAAGACCCTTCACATCCTGGCCATTTACTGTTCACACTACTGCCCTCTGGCAGGTGGTACAAGAGCATTAAAAGTGAAACAAAAAGATTTGCAGTTTTTATCCTTGGAATTTTAAATTTTAAGAACTCCTAGTACTGTTACAGTTTTGTTCCCCTGTACATATGACAATTAGTGTTATTTATTTATGTATGGGATTTATTTGTCATAGAATGTGTGCTTTTCATATTATTTGTTTGTCGTTGTCGTTTGATGCATTTTTTCTGTTTACAGTTGTAGCTTTTACAATTTCATTGTACTGGTACAATGACAATAAAGGCTTCCTTCCTTTCTAAAAGCACAAATGTTAATTGGTGACTCTAAATAGGCATATACAAGAGAGTCAGGGTATGTTTGAGCTGGTGGCATGTCCAGTTCTGTCAGGTTAGACTTTGGCTTGCCATCACCATGAACTGAGACAAGTAATTGCAGAAACAGAGTGAATTTTGTCTGTTGCTTTTCATCATACTTAAATCATTAATGTTTTAATTAAAGAGTATTAGTTTCAAGCAGCAATGTTTTTCTTTGGGTGAACTGCATTTTTTCAAATTTTAATATTTTACTGAAAGAACAATATAATACTTAAAAACACATCTCAGTGAAAGATACAGATATAGCTTTGATCCATCTAAATGAACACTTGACATCCTTTTCACAGCTGTAGAACACAGGGGCCCAGTCTGAAGTAATTTCTCAGCTGACTGTGTATGGTGGAGATCTGACATGCAGTGCTGGGTAAGTTACCCAGAAAATGTAATACGTTACTTTTTACTTTTTATTCTTTATAAAAAAAGCAATAATAATACTTTACTTATTACTTGGTATCAAAAGTAATTAGTTATGTTACTTCTTATATTACTTTTGTTGGCCCCCCTTCTGAAAAAGTTAACTTAGTCCACTTTATTGGAAGAATAATTATCCAACAAACAGGCAAACTACATAACTGCAAACACTCTTAAACTTGATAGGATACGGTATATATTTATCGATATAAAATAAAGCAACACCTTTATTAATTAGTTGTTTTCTGCCTATTCTTTACAGGATTATTTCATGGTTTTACAAAACATAACTTGTTGAATAACACCACTTCTAGGCTAATATCTTGTCAGCTTCTTGTTTTCTCTGCCCTGACATATCAAACAAGCTCCTAATGCTCAGAAGTGAAACAGTGACCACAATGTCCAGCTCTAAATTCCAGTTTGTGTTGTTTAGCAGTAGTTCATACATCACTGGCATTAGCCACCTACCTCTTCACACCAATGATTTTTTCTCACAAGTTTTACATTTTCGCAGTGTTGCTGTAATCAGATGCTTCAATAAATTACATGTATTTTTCACAGTTGAAAGCATTATTCTATTGGTACAAAGTTTACAACGGACCAATGTTTTTTTGTGTGTTTGACTGAGAAAAACTCACAATAATGTTAATACTTCCAGAACTTTAAAGCTTTAAAACTTTAGCTTTTTGGCTAGTAACTAATGTAAACCGCCGCCCTTACACATCACAAGATAAAGTATCTAGGATAAAAAACATATCATTGTTGGGCAACACAGTAGTGCAGTGCTTATTTGGGTTAATATATGTGATATAATTACTTTTTGGAAAATTGTAATCTCTTATACTACTCATGACTGGGGAAAGTAATCATATTACAATAACTTGTTACTGAGTAACACATTACTGCCGAACACTACTGGCATGTCTTTTTCAGAATGTTATTACCGGTATTTAATTCTTGATAAGTCTAACAAAATTGGTAAAGTGTTCCTCACAGAAAAAATTCATGTTTTTTTTTTCAATTTAGGATGACATAAGACAGGGATCCCCAAGCCAGGCCACAAGACTCACTCAGTGAAGGGCTACAGCATAAAAGCTGCCCCCTTCACTGAGGACACTTTTCAGAACGCTAGGCAGGTGGGGCTTTGCAGTGGCGCAGAGAGGGGAGAGAGACCGAGGTGAGAGAGTATTAACAACGAAGTATTTTTATGTTTCTGACAGTTTCCCCATACGACACGAGTCTATAGAAATCTCATTACTACGAAGTACATTCAGCAGCAGATAATTTCATTACAACAAAGTGACCTTGAAATGCTTAAATGAATCATCCACAGAGCAGTTAGTTCTGTGGTCGCAGCTCAGATGTGCACATTTGCACAATGATCCCCAAACAGAAACATTGTAAAAAAATGTTCTTTCTTCGAACTTTCCTCGTACTGTTTTTTTGCTGTTTTTGTTTTCTGTGGTTTATTGCTCGTCAACATTTCAAAAGCATCCATCGGAATTTAACTCATTGTCACCCTTCTATAGAAACGGCAGACACGAGAAAACGATAACAGTGTTAATGTTTGTGATGTGCAATTTGTTGGAATGACAAATGCAATGCATGTGTCTTTGTTATATTCAAAAAAGAAGACAAATCTTGGGTTGCAAACATATGCAAACTGCTGCATTTGAAGACGGCGAACAAGCCGTTTTTATGTGGTTCAGTGATGCTCCTTCAAGAAACATTCCTTTTAATGAGGCACTCATTCAAGAAAATGTGTGGTTTTAAAACTCTCTTGGGACCTCTGTTAATGGGACAAGACGCTGTGAGCCTGCTGTTTCTCTGCCCCGGCAATGGACAAACAATCTTACACAGATGCTGCAATTGTGCTTCAGGATGCACTTCAGTATGACGTTCCTGTTGGGTGGGGGGATCCCAAACGAGTTCAGAAACTTCACAATATGAAGAAGAAGAAGAGGATTATTCGGCTTCTGATTGATAATTGTGCTGTCCACAACATACTTCCACATTTAGACAAATATTCGCGTTGAATTCCTCCTGCCGAATTGCACAGCAGTGCTTCAGCCATTGGGTTTGGGCATCATTCGCACCCTGAAAGTGTATTATCACAAGGAAATGCTGAGAAAAATTCTCGTCAGCATAACTTGTAGGCAGGAGGAAATTAAAATTAATACGAAAGAAACTATTGAAGCTGCTTCCATTTCCAACATCCTATCTTTGTGATGCACGTTTTCTGCAGTGACAGCAACCAAAACGAGATTACGGAGTAGACTGAACATAAGCAACACACTTCGCGTGTCACTGTCTTCCATCCTCCTCAGATGGGATCGTCTGGTTGCAGGAAAACAAGCTCAGGGCTCTCACTAATTCTGCATTATGGTAAGCTGTATAATTTCTATTACTATATTATAACTTAACTAGCAAAATACCCGTGCTTCGCAGCAGAGAAGTAGTGTGTTAAAGAAGTAATGAAAAAGAAAAGGAAACATTTTGAAAATAACGTAACATGATTGTCAATGTAATTGTTTTGTCACTCTTGTGAGTGATGAGTGTTGCTGTCATATACAGTGGTGTGAAAAACTATTTGCCCCCTTCCTGATTTCTTATTCTTTTGAATGTTTGTCACACAAAATGTTTCTGATCATCAAACACATTTAACCATTAGTCAAATATAACACAAGTAAACACAAAATGCAGTTTTTAAATGATGGTTTTTATTATTTAGGGAGAAAAAAAATCCAAACCTACATGGCCCTGTGTGAAAAAGTAATTGCCCCTTGTTAAAAAATAACCTAACTGTGGTGTATCACACCTGAGTTCAATTTCCGTAGCCACCCCAGGCCTGATTACTGCCACACCTGTTTCAATCAAGAAATCACTTAAATAGGAGCTGCCTGACACAGAGAAGTAGACCAAAAGCACCTCAAAAGCTAGACATCATGCCAAGATCCAAAGAAATTCAGGAACAAATGAGAACAGAAGTAATTGAGATCTATCAGTCTGGTAAAGGTTATAAAGCCATTTCTAAAGCTTTGGGACTCCAGCAAACCACAGTGAGAGCCATTATCCACAAATGGCAAAAACATGGAACAGTGGTGAACCTTCCCAGGAGTGGCCAGCCAACCAAAATTACCCCAAGAGCGCAGAGACGACTCATCCGAGAGGTCACAAAAGACCCCAGGACAACGTCTAAAGAACTGCAGGCCTCACTTGAGGTCAGTGTTCAAGACTCCACCATAAGAAAGAGACTGGGCAAAAACGGCCTGCATGGCAGATTTCCAAGACGCAAACCACTGTTAAGCAAAAAAACATTAGGGCTCGTCTCAATTTTGCTAAGAAACATCTCAATGATTGCCAAGACTTTTGGGAAAATACCTTGTGGACTGATGAGAGAAAAGTTGAACTTTTGGAAGGCAAATGTCCCGTTACATCTGGCGTAAAAGGAACACATCATTTCAGAAAAAGAACATCATACCAACAGTAAAATATGGTGGTGGTAGTGTGATGGTCTGGGGTTGTTTTGCTGCTTCAGGACCTGGAAGGCTTGTTGTGATAGATGGAACCATGAATTCTACTGTCTACCAAAAAATCCTGAAGGAGAATGTCCGGCCATCTGTTCGTCAACTCAAGCTGAAGCGATCTTGGGTGCTGCAACAGGACAATGACCCAAAACACACCAGCAAATCCACCTCTGAATGGCTGAAGAAAAACAAAATGAAGACTTTGGAGTGGCCTAGTCAAAGTCCTGACCTGAATCCAATTGAGATGCTATGGCATGACCTTAAAAAGGTGGTTCATGCTAGAAAACCCTCAAATAAAGCTGAATTACAACAATTGTGCAAAGATGAGTGGGCCAAAATTCCTCCAGAGCGCTGTAAAAGACTCATTGCAAGTTATCGCAAACGCTTGATTGCAGTTATTGCTGCTAAGGGTGGCCCAACCAGTTATTAGGTTCAGGGGCAATTACTTT